>NC_050529.1:23728233-23742520 GCF_002922805.2 Oryzias melastigma
GTCTCTATGGAAATGCAACCACTCACTCCAACAGGAACATGGATCTTCCTCAACATTGTTCAGCCTTTGAGACATTTCTCAATGGTATGAAGATAATAAATATTTTATTAAATGTAGATTAAAAGTGATTTGATTTAAAAAATCAAGAATTAACCACAAACAATAGGTGTGAAAATCTATTTAAAAAAACATATGTGTTGGGTTTTTTTAACTATCATTTAACAATTACAAATGTCTGGAAAAACGACACGTTTTTGAATTGAAACACCTTTCATCACATGATCAAAACTAACCAAATTGAACCACAGATCCATTACAGTTATATTTATGTGCATGATAACTTACAAAAATGTCACCTGTGGCGGCTATTTTCTATTTTTCTTCTTCACATACATTACAAAACAACATTCAGTTTCATTGCTACATCTATGAGACTCAGCTCTACATTTCCTCCAAACCTGACTTACACTCTCCTACCGACATACTTCACTAGCTGTTTCCTTGCAATAAAATCCTGGTCCGAACAGTAACTAAAAAAGTTACATTACCTGTTATAATGCTAGTCTGAATGCTTTTTGCAGTATGTGGTTGCTAAAGATACTGTGGCTGTTTGCTGAAGATGCTGAAGAAATTTACTTTAAATTCAGGATGTCAAGATGGGGCTGAACGTTTTGATACCAAGCTTGCAGAATTTTCAGAAAGTGCACAAAGAATTTGAAGAATTTTGTGGGGAAAAAAATCCCAATGTTGCTAATATATTAGCTTGACTCCAAATTAAAAATCCTTATTAGATGCCAAATTACCCAGAGATGTTCACATGTTACTAAAGTATTAGCTAAACTCAAAATTAGCCTTTAAAATCTCAGTCACCTCAGTATGAACATTTTGATATGAATATTGAATAGGTTTCAAAGTGCACAAAAAAATGCAAAATTTATGTAAAATCATAAAAAAACTGCAAAATGTTAAATTCTGTGTGAAATGCTGAATGTTTTTAATTGTAGAAATTAGAAAAATAATGAGAAAGTTCTGAAAAATTGCATAAAATAGTAAAAAACACAAAGTTTACGAAAGTTCAGCTGAACGTTTTAAAACCAAGAATGCAGAAATTACTAAAAATGAAAAATTAAATAATAAGAAAGAAAAACAGATTAACTTTTGTGTAAATGCTCACAAAGCATTCACACAATGAAACAGAACTTCTTTCACTTGGCACCAAGTTCCCCCAAACTCCAAAACTCTTCTATTTCCTTCGACAACTCCTGGTGGAAATTAAAGACTACAAATTTTAAAATATTCAAATAACTCAATTTTGCCGAGATTATATGCAGATAAAAAATCATTTCATGCTCTGACCTGAACAATGTGAATTCACAAACTGTAAAACCTTCATCAAACCTCTGAAGAACATCTGTAGTTTTTACATTTTTCAGCAATGAAAGAGTCATGAAGGCTTTAAAAAGTCAACACTGATTTATTCATATTTAAGCTTTATTCATTAGTAAATACCACAAACTGTCTAATAGAATAATGTTAAAATTATTTTATCTGTTAAAAAAATGAGCAAAGTTGTTGTTCAGTTGTTTCTGAAATGTATTACTATATGAAATAAAAAAAATGTAGTGATTTATTCTACTGCAAATTAGGCTGATCAATTGAACACTTTTCTGTCAAAAGTGTGTACAAAGTGTGTATAAATCATTTATTTCTGTCCAAGTTTTATGAATCTGTTTTAGTAAAGTGTTCAGCCACCAGGTGTCACTCTTTCACCAATTAAATGAGTTTCCCTACAGACTCAAACTGTTGATTTAAAAAATGTCTGTAGCATCAAGTCAGAATCTAAACTATAAATCATTTTCCAGTGTCTTGTATTGTATTCCAGTATATGTAGACACAATGTTCACTAACATATTTGCATGATAGCATAAATATACGTGACCTCTGGCAGATCTTTCCTACATTTTTCCTGAATCTGTTACATCCTGACATTCCAGAGGCTTCATCCAAACGCAAATTAACACAAAGAATTACATCTAAGCTGCACGACATCTCTTTCCTCAAAACAATTCTTCAAATGTCTCATTATTTGAATTATGTTGTTTTTATTTTTGTTAATTAACAAATTGCAAAAAATCATGTTTGTTAATTTTTAGAATGTTGAAATTAGTCTAAATGTTGAAATTATAGTCTCACAAGCACCATGAAATACAAATGTACAAATGTANCCATTGTTGTGTCATGGTGGGTCACTGATGAGCCATTAACTTGTATACACTGAAAAAACTAACTTTTTGCTTTAGTAATATATACTTAATTATTCCTCATACTATCTACATAATAATTCAAATATTATTAAAATACAGATATTTTTCTAGTAAAGAACTTAAAATTTTCTTATTTTTTATGAGTAATCAAAAATGTATATTGTTTGTTAAGATCTACTTTTCAAATTGTTGTAATCACTTTTGGAGCATTCATTAATATTATGTAAATTTTATTAGAGAAATTTATGTTTGCTTTATTTACTTAAGATTTTATTATAACCTTACTTGTGGACGTAAGTAAATTTTACTAGATTGTTGTAGGTAGTTTTTTGTAATCATAAATGCAGTAAAATGTAATCAAGAATTGTTAATGCAAAACTGTTACGAGGATTAAGTAAATGTTATTAGTTATTTTTTGATGAGTAATCAAAAAATATAATATTTATTAGTAAGATTTACTTTTCAAATCGTTTCAATCACTTAGAAGCATTCATCAGTATTATGTTAGTTTTACTTGAGAAACTCAATTCCGTGTATACTGATGTGCGCATGCGTACACATAGTTGGCGCTTTTTTTTCTTCTTCTTCTTCTTTTTTGGCCGGAAAGAGCCAGAGGAAAGTTCCAGAAGCGGAGCGGTAGGTTCCCTCCCGCTGTTGCGTCTTTGCAGCATTAACGTAAGTATTTTAAATACTTTTCTCAAATGTTTACTTTCGTTTATGTTTTTTTAGAAGCAGAAAAATTCCATGTCGCTACATTTCGGATGTATTGGACTGGTTTTGTCCGCTGAATGTCAGGACATAACTGCTAGGTTACTTGGCCAAGCTAGCAAGAAGTGTTGGAAAACACACGGTATTGTTTCAAAATGCACTGATTTTAAATTTATGACCGCTGAAAATTAAGTTTTATAAGCGAGTTGAATTTGAACTACCGACGATGGGATGTGGGCGTATAAATTGCAGACCGGAGGGATTTCAATGTGGCTGCATTTGAACTTTAATTTGAAGTACGCACGCGCGTAAGTGCAGCTTCGGCGCCGGTGTTATGCCGAGAAGTGCCTGTTTACCGAGAAGTGCCCCCCCTGTCGCGGGAGCGCGCACGCACAACTAAGTAGGATCCTCGTCCGAAAGTGCGTCCCCCTGCCAGAATGCGTCTCCCCGCTCTCAGACATCGTTGATTTGTTTCGGAACACTCGTATTTTGTTCCAAAGAGTCTACAAAGAAGATGGATGATAACAACAGAGATTATTCTGGAGCTTTTGTGGGTTCGCTATGTTTGAGATCGCCTTTTTCGTTTCCAACCGCATATTCTCCATAAAACACGAGGAGGCTCGGATTTTGTCAGGCAGCTGCTGATCTAACCTGTCAATCATTTATTGTAGAAAAAATTCAATTCATGCCAATAAACCCTCAAAAGCCCCAGGATAAAGTATATCTTAATAATACACCTTTGAGCAAAAAATGAGCATTACAAAACCAATACACAATGCCAGAGACAGGATAGCCTATGATTCTGGCAGAGGGGACATATCTTGGCACAATCCTGTCCTGTGTGATCACGCCTGCATTATTATTTAGGAATAAAATTATACCCTACTTTTGATTACTTAACGTACCATAACTTTCTTATTCTTTGAGCTATCTTAATGATCTTTATACCGTTGGAATGGTCTCTTTCAGCCCCTTCCAGTGATATAAATATCAGAGCAATCAACCTAATTTTTTGTCACATACCTAATTGAAGTAACCCTTGGGGGAAAATGTTTTATTCTACCGACCAGACTGGGTGGGGGTTGGGGGGAGATGCTTTATGAGTTGTTGACCGGGGGGTTTAAAGCGCGTTAAATTCTGTATTGGCCGCGGAAAAAAAGTATTTCAAGTCCGTGATGTGTATATATATAATTAATAGTATTCAGTCCCTCCAGGATTTCGCTATTTGCAACTATTAATGCAAATTCAATCAAACTTTTCTGCAACTTTGAGCAATTGGTCGCGAATCTTGTCATCCATGATCTTACTAGCTTGTTATTTATAGTAAAATAATACACAGCTAATGCATGAATAAATGCAGGTTCCATCTAAACAAATATTTTTACCAACAGGAAATACTTGTTAGTTGATCGTCTACCAGAGAAGGGATTGGATTGGAAAACAACAGCTTTATTTAGGCAAGTGGAAAACTAAACTATAATTTGAGCAACTTTTTTTGATTTTATGAATTTACGTACATGCATTTTCTTATTTAAAATTTTCTCTGTGTCATTGTGTTGATGTTATACTTTTTTCTTTTCTTCTTTAGGGTGCCAATACAGTGGACAGTTCAGGCGTAGGAAGGAAGACGTGGATAGGTTTCTCAACCCTCTTTAAGAAAGAAACAGTAGGTACGTCATGTAATGACATGGTCATGCAAACTTTGTAGCTTTGGGTCATCAAAACGTTTGGAGCTCCTGAAGCATTACAGATTAAAACATTTACGTTCCACTCAAAGCCAGAGAGTACCATGTCTATATTTGGATTGTCCTTGCTCTTTTAAACGTTGGGGTGCACTTCGTGCACATTTATCTAGAGATCACAGACAAACTGAACAGGTCGAGCAAAGTGGTACCTTTTTTTGTCTTGTTTGCAATTCATATGGTTTTGACACAGAGAAGCAGTACTTTGAACACCTCGGAACTCATTTAAAAAAGTTTCAAACAGTTAGTTGTGTTTTTAAAGATTGTGAATACCACACGAACATATATTCAACTTTTGCTTCACATAAAAGTAGAAAACACAGTCCTCATTGCCTTGATGATTTTAAACATGATGTATTTCAGACATGTGGAAGGCAGGCAGCAGATGAAAGTTTAAGTTTGGTAGATAATAGGGAAATTACTGACGAAGAAACAATAGTTGATGAGGGTGAAGATTTAGTCAAAGCTATTATTGACCATTTAGGTTCCTTGTTATTAAAATTAGACTGCATCTTCAATGTACCAGGTAGATGTATAGATGAAATTGTTGAAGAATTTCAGTTTATTACTTGTTCAGCATCAGCACCTGTGATTAAAAGAATTGTTCTTGACACATTGGAAAAGCACAACTGTGCTGTTGAACAAAAAGTGATATCAGATTTAGTAAGAAGCATTTGCCTGTTAAACCCTGTCAATGCAGCATTTAAGGAGGAAGGTCCTCTTGGCACTTCCTACCAGAGAAACAAATACCTAAAAGAACATTTTTTTATTGTTGAACCTGTAGAGTACATATTGGATGCTAAAGAGGGTAAGACATTCCAATATGTTCCAATTCTTCAATCCCTATCCCAAATTCTAAATAATTCTGATATTTTGGAAAAAGTGTTCAAGAGTCAAGAAAGGTGTGGTTTGTCTTCTCGATATTCAAGTTTTTATGACGGTTCACATTTTAAGGAAAACAGCTTTCTCTCTGGAGAAGAGTTAAGGCTGTCACTTCTTCTCTATTGTGACGATTTCGAGATCTGTAATCCTTTAGGTACCTCTCGTAAAAAGCACAAGGTAACAGGTATCTATTGGGTGTTGGCTGATATTCCAGCAGTGTTAAGGTCTGCATTATCTTCAATTTACCTAGCTGTTTTGTGTAAGGCAGGTGATGTACAGAAATTTGGATATGAGCAAGTTCTTGAACCACTCTTAAGTGATCTAAAAACATTTGAAGAACATGGTGTTTTCGTTCCTCTGTTAGGAAAGGCAGTAAAAGGAACAGTTTTTTCTGTAATAGCGGATAATCTTGGTGCCCACTCACTTGGGGGTTTTGTTGAAAGTTTTAGTGGGTCATATTCTTGTAGATATTGTATTGCAGAGCGTTCCCAGTTTAGGGATATTGAAGTCAGGTCAGGAGTGTTTCCTGTTAGAACAAAACAGCAACATCTGTTGGATGTTGAAACAGCTTTGGCTAATAACACTCATTGCCACGGAGTTAAAAGACACTGTCCAATCACTCAAAAATTAAAACATTTTCATGTAACAACAGGGTATGCACCTGACGTGTTACATGATCTACTCGAAGGCATTGTCCCTTTAGAATTGGCATTGTGTTTCAACATCTTGATTAAAAAAAATATTTCTCATTTCAGGAGCTCAATACAATCATTAAAAAATTTCCATACAAAGGGAAAGACAAGACTAACTGTCCACAGGGTGTACCTCCAACATTTGCCTCTCGCAAAACTATTGGAGGTAATGCACACGAAAATTGGTGCTTGTTGAGGCTACTTCCCCTGATGATTGGTTGCAAGGTACCAAAAGAAGAACAAGCATGGCAACTGTTGATGACACTCAAAGATATTGTTGAAATTGTAATGTCGCCTGACCACACAGATCAAAGCATTGGTTTCCTAGATAGTCTGATCTCTGAGCATAGACTAAGATTTACCCTTGTGTTTCCGGAGGAAAAATTGATTCCCAAGCACCATTTTGTTGAGCATTACCCACAACTCATTAAATCTTTTGGTCCACTGGTCTCCCTGTGGTCCATGAGGTTTGAAGCCAAGCATCACTTTTTCAAAAAAGTTGTGAGACAAACAAGTTGCTTTCGGAACATCTTAAAATCAATGGCAAAAAAACACCAGTCCATGATAGCCTTCCACCTTCATGGTTCAAAACTTAAAAAAATCTCCCTTCTCTGTGTCAAAAACATCTCGAGTACCTTTAGAGGTTGTAAATGAAATTCTCCAAGAATTTATGAAACAAAAATTTCCTGGAAAAAAGATGGTGAATTTAGTTGAAAAGGCAGAATGCCAGGGGACCACTTATAGTATTGGTATGATGCTGGTCTACGATTCCACTGATGAGCTGCCAGATTTCGCAGAAATATTACAAACAGTTGTAGTTTGTGATAGTTTGATCTTTGTTGTGAAACTGCACACTTCTTGGTACTGTGAGCATTTAAGATCTTTCAAGCTTGAGTCCACAAGCACTCTAAAAGTCCTTCAGCACTCACAGCTGAAAGATGTTTATCCTTTGGTTACTTACTCTGTGGGAGGGGATCGAATGGTTTCTCTAAAACATCACATCTCTTTTGATAGCAAGGTAAAGCCTAACTTTGTATTACCGGAACATTTATTGTATTATTTAAACATTTATACACTTCTCTTTTTTTACCCTTCTGCTTACCCAGCTTTGAAAAGATGCCTTGTACTGCTGCTCAGCTGCGCGTCATCATCGAGGAGACCCAAATTCACAAAATGCACCTTCCAAATGGAATCCCAACCACAGTGGAAGAACTGCTTTCGGCAGTAAAGCTTCATTTCTGCCTCGATGGGAACATTGCACTTATGTATATGGACAAAGATTTTGGCAATGAGTTTTTTACTCTCACATCCACCAATGAGCTGAGGGACAAAGACACTTTAAAAGTTGTTGACAGAGAACCACCAGTTATTATTACACTGGCTCCTGTTACTGACAATTCAACATCTTCTCAAGGGTCACTTAATGAGTCTGCTTCAGATAACAGTTCTTTGGTAAATTGTTCAGACACCTTCAGTTTTCCACAGCCTCCAGAGTTTCGTTCACAAACCTGGCCTACTAATTTTTCAATACCTTCATTTTCTTTTGATGTTGAGTTGCTTCTCCAAGAAGGGAATAAGGCATGTGGAAAGGATGGCTCTCTCATTCAGAATCCATCTTTGAAGTCTGACATTCTTGAAAAACTTGCTGAAGAAATTTTTCAGTACACTGCCTATCCCTCAGGTCTGCAAATACTAGCAGTTGTTGAAGCGCTGCTAAAAAAGCATCCATGCCTGCAAGAGCCAGGAACTTCATTCTCTGGATTGTATGGATGGCAGCAGCGTCTGAAGTACAAAATGGCTAATTTCCGATCAAAACTAAGAAAGCGAAAGGTACCGTGTCCTGAACTTGACATAAACTCATTTCATGGAAAGACACACAACAGAACTTCCCCCAAGATCTACAAGAAACCAAAGAGAGCTGAGGTAAATTACCTCCCTCCTCATCCAAGTGGGGAAACAGTTGAGACTCTTGAACTTATTAGAAAAGAGCTTCTTGAGGATGTAAAGAAGAAAAACAACGCCAAAGAGATCCAGGAAAAGATGGCTGCAACCTTCTCCAGCCGAAGGCTTGAAGTAGTGAAGTCCAGCCCTGCCATAAAAGATTTCCTGGAGAGATGGCCTGCTTTATTTTCTGAAACTGAGGTATAAGAGACTTGTAACTCTTTAATTTGCATTTTTGTGCATCTTAAATGTACTTGTTTGTTTATTTTCAGATCAAAGAGGAATTCAACCGGCTAACAACCATTTCGCTGGAACAGAAATTCATGTTCAACTTGGACAAATATACACCAAAACTTATTGGTCTGATGGAGGCAAAAGGAGGGACCATTGGGAGAAAGCTAAAGCCAATCGTGCAAAAACTTAGACAGGTGGGTTTAGTCAAAATTATTTGTGACTATTATTTGTGTTTTTTTTTATGGTGCACAGTTAAAGTAGGGCACGATCAGATCTTGTAAATTAGAGTTACGAGTATTCCTGACGTTCAAAATCGCTGATTCATAATTTTTAGAAATTATTAGGTTAGTAAAAATGACAACTTGGTAATAGGGCTGCCACGATTATTCGACTAATCAACTATTAAAATAGTCGACAACTATTTTGGTCGTCGAAGCGTCGTTTTTTTGTTTGTTTTTTCCTTGTTTTGATCTTAAAACTACGGTTCGCGCCTTCTATTGCGGGGGTCTTCCATTCTCTTTGTCACACATGCGCAGTGGTGCTAATCCGGTCAGCAATGACGTAACAGGAAGTTCTCGGTAGGCTCAAAACAACACGCTCGCTCGAAAATGTGGGAAGCATAAGGAAAATAAAAGAGGAAAAAGTGTCAAATGTAATTTCTGCACGACAGAATTTGTGTTCCATGAGATCACGATGGCGATAAATGATCACCTGAAGATGAAGCATGTCGTGACGGACTTTGATCACGCTGAACAGAGAGCTTCGTCTAGCTAAGCTAACATCGGCGCTAACTGTAACACAGCTAGCTCCACCGCGGCTGTCATTACTGCGCTGCTTGGAGATGAACCAGAAGATCTGCAGCAGATCCGTGTCTACGGCGCTTCTGTCTGCATAGTGAGCGTTTCATAATCTGCGCTCTTCTAACCAAACGCTGCGAGGGTGCGCGGATAATGAGTTTAGACTGGAAATGAACCGCTCGTCCAAGGCTTCATTCATATCCCGATCATGTCATTCGGTTCGAAGAGCGAATTATGAAACATTCATTGCGCAGACAGAGAGGCTGTGTGTCGGTACGGATCTGCCGCAGTTATGGAACGATTTAAAACTACGAGTCCCAGAAGTGAAGGAGCTCACCTAAAAGTCCAGAGCTAAGTTTACAAGTGTAGCATTACATTATCTGCATTAAGCTACAAGTAAATGTAACCTAAAGTCACAAAACGACAACAAACAGCAAAACAACCACAACATTAAAGAAGTAACACAGATTTATGGGTTCTCCCCCAAACTGAAAATATGAAGTATCGGTCTGCGCATGTGCAGTGGATGTAGGTAGTGAAAGAATGAAAGTACTGATGTACATTCTAACATCCCCTGCTTTTCTCCCTTTTTAAAAATATAATTTTCTCCCTTTTTATTTATTTTCTTTGTTTCTATGGGCATCCTCAGGTTTTATATGTATAGGAATATCTTGAGTTCAAAGATGTTATTAGTGTTTTGCTTTAATAAATGGGCCTCAGTGAGCAAATATTTTGAGTGTTATATCTGCTAATAGCTTTTGAAAAACTTTATAAATGTTTTATTAAATATATGTTTTAAAGCTTTAAAAAAGAATTGCAGGCTTTTAATACGTTTTCTGTTGTTGATTCGGATTTCATTATTTGATTTAAGTCTTGTTTTAATGCCAGAAACAAATGAAGGACAAAAGCTGCATGATTCATTAAAATATTAATAAACTATTGTCTTTATTTTAGATAGAATATAGCTTATAGACCTCAAGTTTAAGGATAATAATGGTTAAGATGAATGTTTTACATCCAGTCGCCGCACGAACCGATTAGTCGACTAATCGAAAAAAATAGTCGGAGAATAGTCGACTATTGAAATAATCGTTTGTGGCAGCCCTACTTGGTAACAATCTATTTCTGCTTTAAATTGCAAAATAACATTACATTTTAATTTTGCGAACTAAAAATAAGCCAAACGTTCAACTTTATTGTCACTGAAACTCTCAGATTTGTAAACGAAAAAAAAAGTTTTGAAATTGAAATTTTGAGTTTTGAGACCTATTTTTTTTGGCCAAACATTAATATTTTTTTCAAAATATTTTGGAGCCCGCTGTCTTAAAGTTCAAAGCAGCCCTAAAGTTGTGCTCCAAAATATCTTTGAGCTGTCACACAGCGGTTGTAGTGTAAGTCATCCAGATAGAAGCTAACTCTTTAGCAGATAGCATTCTCTTCTGTAACCTCCGACAACAAACAACCCCATTGCTTGGTTGAGTCTTTAATATTTTTTTATTGGTCGAAAGGAGGTGGAGGCAGGATTTAGCATATATAGGGGTGGAAAGCCCTGCCCTGATTAGCGTCTGACAGAATGCAATGCAGTTTGAGTTTTGACCGACTTGGAGCGCCTGGATGAAACTGAGAATGCATTACAGCAGGGGGGGATGTTTTGCATGATGAATTGAGTTTTGACACAAACACAGCGTGGGATTTTACTATGCAATAGATTTAAAGTTACTTTAAAATTAATTTGAACCAAACCATGTATTGAAATGTCATTTTAAATATTGAATTGTAAATTACAAAATGCAAAGCCATTTGAATTATGACATCAAAAACCCATGACAATTTACAATGGAATTGATTTTGTTTCTATGCAATATTTTATTTTGTAAAATTGTGATATTGAATTGTAAATTTTCATATTGAATTGTAAATTACAAAATGAATTATCATTTTGCAAGCCTGATTGAATATTGAATTGCAAATTGCAAAATGCATTCTCAAATTGCATGATGAATTTGCAAATTGAATTGTCAATTGAAAAATGCAAAAAACTTTGAATTATGATCTTAAAAAATGTCCATATTTTACTCCAAAAAGAGAATTTTGCATTTTACTTTAGCAGTTAGCAGCTGTTGTTTAGCCGTCTGTCTGCAGCACGAAGAGCTTAACATTAAAAAGAAACAAAACTCTGACTTTTTCTGTTGAAATGCCTTCAGAGGTTGTTGTTTAGAGACACCAGCTGTCAGATTAGAACGTTTTCAAAAGAGTTATTGATCCCGGAAGTCTGAATCCGTGATCGGCTAGCTAGCTTTATTGAACTGTTTACATTAGTCTTCTGTTTGAGCTGTTGGCATTTTCTGCTGCGCTTTCTGGGAATAACATTTTGTGATCTGTTCATGACATGCAGACTTCTAGTGGAGTATTTGTCTGGAATAATAAGATTGAAATATAAAGTGCTGATCATAATAAAAACAAATGAAATATCCGATCCTGATCAGACAACGGAGCCTGATTTTGATTGAGTCTTCAACCACTTGATCGGATCGGGACATCCCTACACTTGTGCCTTATACACAAACCAAAACTATTACTTGAAATGTGGCACACATGGCTTATCCCCTGAAGTGTCTAAAACCCTGACATTTATGGTTGCTACTAAAGGTATTACTTACTCATGAGTACTTTATTAATGTAGTAATCTGTTCCCAGAACCTGCGCATCGGGATGAAACGTGAAGCTGTGATCCACGGCCTAGTCCTGTACCTTGGTGAGATGCAAGAGGAACTCTTCAAGGAATGCCATGTAATGTATTATTTTATTATATTACTTTATGGTCTATAAAATTTAAGTTTTATTTTTAGGTTTTTGTTAGGTTCAAACAACCTGAAACATTTCTCTGAAAGGAAGACAAGAGAGGGGTCAGTTCTTAAATCAGATTTTACTTGCACAAGGAGAACAGACAGAGAATGTTCAAACCAGTCTCCACCCACTCTGAAGATCTTGGTCCAGGGTTTCCATATTTATAACCTTTCAGGGGCGGTCTTATTTTATTTACATTTGCTGCTCTCAAGGTGTGGAAGGAAAAACAACCTCAAACTGGTTCTACTATCATTAATGTCATAGTTCAATGCAATAGGTCGGCAGCACGTGAATTTGTCACGCGAATCACGTTTGGTGCTTTGTGGCTCCTCCTCCGCCCAGCTGATTGGAGGAATGAATGAATGAGGAGGTACTGGATAGCCCGCCGATGTCCCGCCTCCAGAGTCATATACCTCACTGTGATTGGTTCGTTCAGCTCTGCACACAACAACTGTCATTCATATCAACCTTGCGGGCCGCACGCACATTAATCTTTCATATTAAGACGCGGGCCGCAAATTATCATCCCGCGGGCCGCAGATGGCCCGCGGGCCGCATGTTTGAGACCCCTGCTTTAGATATTTTAGATGTCACATTCACTCATTGGTCATATTAGTCCAACTGGGCACAAATCAAAATGATTTATTTCTCATGTTTGGGAAGTAACATGAGCACTTCTGTGCTCTGAAGTGGACGCCACCCACACGCCACACTCAAATCCGGGTCTCATTGGTCATAGTGCTTTGTTGCTGCGCTTATGCGTGAAAATGTTGAACCGGGTTGAACATTTAGTGCACGCTCAGTGGCTAAGGGGGTTGCGCTGAGCGGGTGTGGATCTGTTAAATGGAGAACAACATGGACAGAGTATGAAAGGATCTGTGATCATTTTAATATTATATATATTTGTTTATTGGTATTGAATCCTTTCTGTTAATAGGAAAACAGTTTAATGTAAGGGGCAAAAAGGAACCATACTTGGCCTTAAAATAATTTTAATTCATTGTGTTTAAAAATAAAATCTAAGAAATAATTAGAAATAGTGCCTTTAAAACTGTGAATCTAATCGGATTGTGGCTTGAATGAAGCGTTGCATCCCTAATGCCGGAACTTGTTTCTTGAAAATTCATGTCTGCATAAAATAATAATCAATTTCCTCGTTGACTTTCTAATGGCAGACAGCTCCATTCCTCCTTGCCCCTCCCCACAGAGTGTACTCTGCTCTGCGTTGCAGCAGTCTGTTCGACGTCCGTCTTCCACTTTTTTTTTTATTAATGTGAAAGATCACTTTTGTCCAAAAACTTTAAATAAATATATAAAGATAATGCCATATTATCTTTAATTCAATAAAATGTCAATCACAAAGTGTTCAAAGTAGCATAAGTTTATTTTAGACAGAGTTTGATTACGCTGATTGTGGGGGACCACAGATGATCACGTGCAACCTAATGTTATTTCAGTGTAAAACGTAGGGATTTTACTTTCAGGCAGAGTGTGGACAGCGAAGGGGTCCTGAAATTAGATGTTTTTTTTTTATGTGTTAGCGCGAGAGAGAGCGAGAGTTGGAGATGACTGAAGGCGCACGTGTAATAGCGAAAGTCGCGAGTCCCGAGCTGTAAGTTCAAGAAAAATTAAAGAAAGTTCTGAAAACCCACGCACATCTTGATGAGCATCATTCAAGAGTGTGCAACAAATATTGGAGGCACCGCTGGGATGATTAACGTCGCGCACCTGCTTTGACTGAGACCCGCCGCAGCGCAGCGAGAGGACACACCCGGGAGGGCTCATCACACACGCGGCACGTGCACGAAGCAGCGGGGCCGCGGTGAGAGACTCGCCGGCAGCCGAGAGCATGGATGTGGAAGCTTTGGCAGAGAATGTGTCCCAAAGACTGTGGAGCTTGCAGCTGGACCAACTTAAAGAGGTGTGTGCACAGACAAAAATCCCCTTCGGAAATGTTGCAACAAAGCGCGCGTTAATCAAACAAATAACAGAATCTGTGGACAATGTAATCGAAGATGAAGAGGAGGAAGTCGCAAGCTGTTACTTGCATAGGATGATGAAAACAGTTGACCAAATCCTTGACAGTAAAGAAAATACAGGGCATGAAGAAGAAATTAATGAAAATACTCAGAGCTCTCAGCCTGCAGCTATAGAAAGTACTTTAACAGACAAGTACACCC
>NC_050529.1:23743364-23751538 GCF_002922805.2 Oryzias melastigma
ACCAAGAGGGAAAAGCAAAGCAGAAGAGTTCGGTAAAGTTAGAAATATATTCACAGATTCGCACTTCCGGGCTCAATAGCTCAAATATGACAGCAAGTATCTCAATTGTCTTGTATCAACACAGAGAGTCACCTACACAACTATTTCGAAAGAAAAAAGATTGTTATTTCCCCGTTTAATAAAAAGTGTTCTCTTCGGGCTGCAGATGGAGAGACGGCAGCGAGACGGCTGCTAAGGGACCGTCTACAAAGTGCAAGCTTCCAGAGAAGGCCATTCTGTAAAAGTCAATAACCTCTCAGAAACAAATAAATATCGACTTTGTGTGAACTAGTGATAGAGATTCGTCACCATATTTGTGCTACAATAAATATTTTGAAAATGTATATGTATATATATATATATATATTATTATTTTGATTTTAACAATTTTAATAGATATCAAGCATGAAAAATATGCTGAATAGCTCTACTAATATTAGGGTTAGAGTCACCAAACTTTCTGTACTGACTAACAATAAGCTCATTGTTCTACTAGAACAAAGATTTTTGCAGAAATGTACTTTTTTGGTTTTTTTAAAGTTTTTTGTATGAAAATATGGATCATATTTGGTCTAAAATGCTTAATAGTTCTGAAGATATTAAAGCTAGAGTCACCAAACTTTTTGTACTGACTAATGATGAGCTCATTGTTCTACTATAACAAAGATAATTGCAGAAATTTACTTTTTTAATTTTCTTTTGAATTTTTTACATGATTTTCGATCATATTATGATCATATTTGGTCTAAAATGCTTAATAGCTGTGAAGATATTAAGGTTAGAGTCACAAAACTTTTTGTACTGACTAATGATGAGCTCATTGTTCTACTATAACAAATATTTTTACAGAAATGTACTTTTTTGATTTTTTAAAGTTTTTTTGTATCATATTTGGTCTAAAATGCTTATTAACTGAGGATTTTAAAGTCAAAGTCACAAAACTGTCTGTACTTACTAATCTTAAACTTACTGTTCTACTACACAACAATTATGGCTGAAATTTACTTTTCTTTTTGTATTACATAAATATTTATCATACTTGTTCTAAAATTGTTAAGAAATTTCTAAGGATTTTAAAACATAAGACTTTTGATTAAATGTTATTTGTAAGTTTTGTTCAAGACATATTAATTCTAACTGACCGATACCACTTGTTATTTTTGAAAACATAATACTACAGTTTCCAAACCTTCTACTTTAACGTTTTTCATGCCAGCCTAACTACAGTCAAAATATTTTTTAAGTCACCATCTGTATTTTATTTTCTGCCATAATCTTTGTTGTAGTAGAACAATGAGCTCATCATTAATCAGTACAGAAAGTTTGGTGACTCTAGCTTTAATATCTTCAGAACTATTAAGCATTTTAGGCTAAATATGATCCATACTCGTGCAAAAAAATCAGACAAATTAATAAAATAAATCTTTGCCATGATCTTTGTTGTAGTTGACACGTAAACTCATCATTAGTCAGTACAGAAAGTTTGGTGACTCAAACCTTAATATTCCTAGAGCTATTCAGCATATTTTTCATGCTTGATATCTATTAAAATTGTTAAAATCAAAATAATAATATATCTATATTCAAAATCTTTATTGTAGCACAAATATGGTGACGAATCTCTATCAGTAGTTCACATAAAAGTCGATATTTATTTGTTTCTGAGAGGTTATTGACTTTTACAGAATGGCCTTCTCTGGAAGCTTGCACTTTGTAGACGGTCCCTTAGCAGCCGTCTCGCTGCCGTCTCTCCATCTGCAGCCCGATGAGAACACTTTTCATTAAGCGGGTAAAAAACAATCTTTTTTCTTTCGAAATAGTTGTGTAGGCGACTCTCTGTGTTGATACAAGACGATTGAGATACTTGCTGTCATATTTGAATGTTTTTCTGAAGAGCTATTGATTCCGGAAGTGCGAATCTGTGAATATATTTCTAACTTTACCGAACTAACAATTGCCCCGGTCCCCGTAGTTCGGTCAAAATAGCACGAATCATCTCATGAAGTGGAGAGTAGTTACTTCTTCTAAACAGTCCGGCATTTTTTAAATGCGTTTTCAATGTCCGCATACTAATAAAAGTTTAAAAGCCCTACGTCATTCATGACGTATAGTTCATCACATCCGGTTTCTCAAATCGATCGAGATTTAAGTTAAGCTGTCTAGTGCTCACACTAAATTTAAACATACATAAATATTCAAGCAAATCTTTAGGTGAATATGACAATTATAAATGAATTAAATTAAATAGGAATATTCAGATGAATATGTAATATTAAAACACAATAAAGTCTCTGTCAGTTTGTCGCCAACAACTATCAGAATATGTGTGTGCCAACAACCAAAAACGTTGCATGTTCATTCTAGATTCTGTTTGCGTGGAGAAAAATAAGGTGCTACTTTAAATCTTGTACATTTATGACTTTTTTATCTCGTAAATGTATTCAAGTCGAGGGGAGCCTACAGTCCAGCGAATATTTGCCGTGAGCTGAAGCAGGCCGACCAAACTGTGAAAAGAGTCGTGGATTTCATCAGGTAAACTGAATGTCTAAAATATTTTAAATGTTTGGAAGTTTATTTTTTTGATTTACAGTTTATTCATGTTTTAATCATTGATGGCGGCCTGCAGGATCTCCGCAGATCCTGTTGATGAAGCAGCTGTTCACTTTCATTCATGTATTCCTCCGCGACAGACCAGATCTCCTCCAACTCTGTGATGCTTCTGTCTGAAGAGGACGAGTTTTCTGAGTTTTGGGTGTTTTTGTGCTAATGTAACAGACTTTTGTCATTCCTCAATGTTGTTTTGTGTTGAAACGGGACGTTTTATTTGGTGAAAGGGGCATCCGGAGCTCTGTTTACATTCTACTTTGGTTTCTGCGCATGACAAAGACATGACGTAAGGTGGTGAAAGGGCTTCTGGGAAATGAAAGGCAAAATAAAGTGACGGTCCTGATAAACATGTGTCTCTGAGCTCTTTATTTACATATGAAACTCCGCACTACCGACACCGAACCAGGAAATCATTTGATTTCGAATCTCCTAAAGGTTCAGAATTTCTTTGTTTTTATCACTGATCTGGAATTAAATCTTCACAAGATACTCCAGGTCTTCGTCTTCGAGCACGGCTCTGATAAACAGACAACTTTGGTTCTTTTCTCATTAAGTTACGACTTTAAATCTCGTAGATTTACTAGTTTTTTTTCTCGTAAATTTACAAGATTAAAGGTCATAAACATAGCCTATGACTTTTAAAGTCATAAATATACGGCTTTATTCTTGTAATTTAGCAGTTATTACTTTTTTCTCGCAAACTTACAAGATTTAAAGTCGTAATTTTTAAAATAATGTGTGTGTGCATATCACTAAGCTTAGCCCAAGAAAAGGCTTACAGTTAGTTTTCTTTGTTTTTAATAGGGCCGGTAATAGATTAAAAAAATTAACAAATTATTCACAAACCTGGGGAAAAAATGAATCACAATTAATTGCGGTTCATTTTTTTATTCACAGAATTTCCTGACCACTTATTATTTGCAAATAATCACCAAATTAAATTTAAATAACAACAACACACAAGACTATTGATCAGATAGTCTGCTTTTTGTGAAAAAGTAATCTAAACAAAAACATCAAGAGTAAATCCCTAAAAACCAATTTCATATTTATTTCTTTTGTAAATAACAATGGTATAAGTGGGAAAATGACCCAATGAAGTGCTTTAATGTACGGATGACTACACCGCTTAGGGGAAGTGAAGGACTGCTGCTCCGAGAAGTACGATTAATTTGTGTAAATAAATATTAACTTATTAATCATAATTTTTTAATATTGTGCGTTAATGTGTCCACATGCACGGTCCTAGTTTTTAAAAGTTTTTTTTAAATCTGGAATAAAAATATTTATTGCAACCAGAACCACGTTTTGGCCTTTGAGTAGAATCTGCATGTTCTAGTCAGGACTGCCTCCAGGTTCCCCGCCCTGGACCCCATGTATCGGGATGGTTTATTTATTTATTTTTGTGTTGTCTGCTGTACAGGTACTTGGTAGTTTTTACTTATTAGTAAAATAAACCTACTATGTCTCAATCCAAAATGTATTTTCCAAGATCAGTTATTTATTTATATTTAGAAAGAATTTAATAATTTAATCAATTGGTTATGCTCGATTAAATGAATAACTTGGATAAAGTAATCTTTAGACTGTTACACACACCCCTGTTTTTTTTATATCTATCTGGTGTTTTTAATAGAGCTATGGCAACAAAGTCATTTTAATTAATTAATTCATCTTATTGGCGTTTTGTCTCTTTCTGGGTCACGGAGGTGCCGGAGCCTGACCTGATGGGTAAAAGGAAAGATATACCTGGACAGGTGTATGTTTCCGGTCCCTTCCGGGGTCTTCTTGCTGTGAGGCAAGAGAGCTAACCACTGCACCACTGTCCATTTCACCTTTGTAGGTACAAAAAATGTTTTATTCTATCCTGTTGACAGAGATGAGAGCAAAAAAAAAAGTGCAGATGCACTAGGTTAACATGGGCGCTAAATAGAAGTATTCTCCGCCGCTTTGCGGCACTTCCACGTCTAGTGTGAACCCGACGTAACAATGACAGCTTCCATGGTGAAAACCTTTGGGGAGTGTTGGAGGTTTAAAAGGTACCCAAACCCTAAATCGAGTTCTTTTTCCGGCTCTTTACATCAATAAATGGGACTTCAAATGTACTGCCTTTTGGTTTTTGACTAATTCACATAAAGTTGTTTTTAATTGATCAAAATATAGTCTAAAACCCCATTAGTTCTGCCATCTACAGGTTCAAACAAGCTATTGCACTTGAATTTTCTGATGTAAGACATGCAGGAATCAACCACAAAAATCGGGCTAGCTCCCTCATTTCTTAACCCATTTCTAAAAAACATGGCTCAAATTACAGCTTACAAAATCATTGATGTCGTGCTATATTTACGTTTTTATTATCTCAAAAAACTGAGCTGTAAATAGTGCAGGAACTGTGTCTTCTAGTGTTACAGGTAACACACTGCTGTCAAATGAACAGATTTTTCCTTTGTGTAACAATCTATAGAACGGAGCTTGTAAATGCTGATTACCCAAACCCAGAAAGGAGGAGGATTGATTGATGAAGTTCAATAGTATGACTGGCTTATAAACTTGACAAAGTGAAGTAGTGTGTGTGCGTGTCTGTTTGTTGTGTTTCCCGGGGTAAATTAATAAACTACAAATATCAGCCCGTGTTTCTGCTATAGGAACTGCTCTCTGCTTCTCCTTTTTTTCTCCCCAAACCCAGCCGCCCCCCTCCTTGCTCCAGAGCCCATTAGACAGACAGCCGTTGATCGGACTTTGGTCCATACTGTCCATTCTTTCTTAAAAGCTCGACACTCACTGTCCACTTTTCTTTTTTTTGGTCCACTCATTTTTCCTGAAGAGTTAAAATGGCGACATAAACAAAGAGTAATACTCAACCATGGTCAGCACGACATCTACTGGGAAACGTAGGTACTGCAGGGATAAAATTAAATTATTGGATTCTTTTTTTCTTTTTTTTCTGGACAACTTAGGGCCGTATTAAAAATGGCCGCATGTGGCCCGCGGGCCGTAGTTTGCCCATGTCCGGTTTATGGGGTATTTCCTTCATACTAATTAAGTCTTAAGTCTTTAAACACAGAGAATAACACACATTAGCCTCTATGTTAGCATCATGCTAACATTTCTTATCATAGCTTTACCTATTCTAGTGTTTGGATTTATATTTGCTCGATGAACTTTTAGTCAATTAAAAAATTTCTCTTTTTGATTTTACACTTTAGGTTGCAGTACGCAACATTTCATGTATGAAAGTCCAAATATTCTGCAGGACACCGTAGGGAATCGAACCCCAACCTGCTGAAGAAGGCATACCGTTACCAGTGTCTTTAGTTTTTGGACTATACATAAAAGGTGAAGCCAAACTGACGTTCAACTGTGTTTGTGTTTCTTTGGTTCTGCAATGTTTGGCTGCAGAGCTCCTGGTCTGTGTTTGTTTCAGCTGTGAAAAGGACCCACTCACCAAACACCACTCACTCCATGCCAGTCTAGAGGACATCCAAAGGCTGCTAAAGTCAAATATTTGTGTTTGGCTGTCTAAAGCAGCTCTATGGTGAAAGTTACAAACAGAATCAAAGGTGAAGCTCATTCGGACTGAACCAAACATAAAACATGGAGGAAGTAACAGCCGTTACAAACTAGTTCATGACTTACTACTGCAGTTCTGGCTCCAGGCTGAGGCTCTGGTAACTCTTGTCGGGAGGAATGACTGGATCCTGTAATCAGATGGTTTTGGTTTGAGTCACCCTTAGTCTGGCCCGTCTCCCAAGACCAGTTTGCCATGAAACAGCCCAACAGGACAAATGCTTCTAGCAACACGGCTCCTGGGATCATTCGGGCACGGAAACCCCTCCACCACGTTAAGGTAGAGACTCAGGGAGGGGATTTCATCAGTCACTAGCCAATTACTAACAATTACTGCGGGGAAACCGAAGTACTCGGAGGAAACCCACAGGACGGACAGGATTTGTTTTAGTTATTTCCCTATAAAATTTGGTGACTAATTTTTATTTCTTTTATTTATGAAATGGAGTTAAATGGTAAATGGCGTGTACTTATATAGCGCTTTCTACCTTCCTTCAAAGGCCCAAAGTCCTTCTTCACGTAACTTTTTTCCGGATCTCTTTTTCTCTGCGTCTTCTCACATATCCCTCACGCAGCCCAAATGTTCTGTATCAATGCACAGGCTTCTTTAAAACAACTTTTGCATGATCATCTGGACAAAAACAAGTGGTAAGAGGTGAACTTTCTCTCTGAACTGATGGTTTAATTAACCTATCATCACGATCAACATTTATATCACTTTCCTTTTTTAAAGTAAAGGAGTACTGACAAATCATTCAACCCATCGCCCCATAATGCTAGGTTGAATTAATGTGTTTTTTTTTATCTTATCAGGCTCATGGAGCCACTTTTCTCCTTCATAATGTACTGGAATGATCGTGCTAATGGTTAAAAAGTTACAGTGTGTTTAAGATTTTGTGTTTGAGCGTCACCAACAACCCCTCAGGTGTTAAAGGGTTAAATGATGATATTCTGTTTTGGTAGCTTAAGCTTAACAAAGTTAAGCTTCAAGCTGCTTTGTGAAGAGAACGTTTCAAAAACAGTTTCCAAAATAGTGAGCTACAGCCTTAGTGGGTCTGTAGCTCACTGCCACCCCTGGGGAGGGGTCAAATATTCAATTCAATTCAATTTTATTTATATAGCCCAATATCACAAAGAAAATTTGACTCATTGGGCTTCAAATATGAAGTATAGAGGTGTGATGACTGATGAGACTTTAACTCCCACTTCTTTTTTTTTAATCAGCTTGTTTCTGCGCTTGTACAAGTCTATTTAAGGGGAAGAGTTTGAATGTTTTTCCTCTGTCTCTGTCATGAAGAACAGACAAATACTGACCTGATCGTAGTATTCATTCATATACTTGTAGACTTCATGGTAACGTCACAAGACAGTTGACCTCTGNAAATATTCAATTCAATTTTATTTATATAGCCCAATATCACAAAGGGAATTTGACTCATTGGGCTTCAAATATGAAGTATAGAGGTGTGATGAGACTTTAACTTCCACTTCTTTTTTTTTAATCAGCTTGTTTCTGCGCTTGTATAACTCTATTTAAGAGGGAGAGTTTGGATTTGTTTCCTCTGTCTCTGTCATGAAGAACAGACAAATACTGACCTGATCGTAGTATTCGTTCATATACTTGTAGAGTTCGTGAAACGCCACAAGACAGTTGACCTCTGGTGCATAATTCTGTTGTAGGAGAGGAAGAAAGACAAAATAAATCTACTTCCAGATTTTATTTCAACTTCCGAGTCATTTTCCAGCTGGATATGCTAGCAGACGTCTTACCCGAGAGAGCTCTGCCAGAGCCGAGTTCATCTCCTGATCGCTGGCAGAGATGGTCTGACGGATGTCGGTGTAGTACCTGAGGAAAAGGAAAGCACGGCTCTTAAACAGACTCACAACTCAGTTTGTTCCAAACTCAAATCCTGTTAAATGTTTATTTGTGTATTATTTCTTAACCTTTAAAAGACAACAGG
>NC_050529.1:23751638-23755306 GCF_002922805.2 Oryzias melastigma
CTTAACGACGTTTTTAATATGAGGAATAAAATTCAGCTCAGAGTCAAAAAGAACGCCCAGGTTTCTCACAGAGTGAGAAGGTTTAAAATTATTAAGCGTTGGTAAAATCCTCTCTCTCTTGTCTTCAGGACCGATGATTAAAACTTCTGTTTTGTCCTGGTTGAGCTGAAGGAAATTTTCTGCCATCCATGACTTTATATCTTTATATCTTTATATCTAAAATACAGTTTAAAAGAGTCGGTATGGGATTTTTGGGAGTACATTTTTGGAAAATATCAGGTCCTGTTTGTTTCTGTGCTTATGTCCTTAGCTGTGTTTTCCTCTGTTGTCGTCCTCTAGGTTGTTGCATTCCCTGTATTCGTTCCCTGCTGATTGGACTTTTTGACATTGCTTTTAGTAGGCGTGTTCCCCAGCTCTTTTACGGCTCCCTGCCTGCGGGGGTCCGTCCCGCCTCGTCGTCTGATTTTGCGCTGGATTACTCCTTTGATGATTCTGATGATGGTCAGACGGTTGTGTAGATTGATTAATTTTTTCATCCATTGGGTAGTTAGATTTTGTAGTTTGTTATTTTTTTTAATAGGATGATTAGATTTCATTAGTTTGATTCGTTTTGTGTTGAATGATTAGATTTTGCTAGTTTGGTTGATTTTATTGGTTTATTAAGCCTCATTGATGTGCCTGGTTAGTTGTTGGATCTACTTAAGGCGGTTTGTTTTGAATGATTTTTTAGGGTTAATTGCTTTGATTGGATTTGATTGAGTTGGTTTGATTGATTTTTATGTTCATAGTTTAATTGTGATATATCNCTTTGATTGGATTTGATTGAATTGGTTTGATTGATTTTTATGTTCATGGTTTAATTGTGATATATCGATTTTAATTGATTTGATTTTTTTGTGACTTTTTCTGAGCCTCATTAATGATGGATTGTGTTAACCCTTTTTGGGGTCATGGTTCTGACGTTATATGAGGTCCCAGTGTTTTGTCTTAATTTTTGTCCTTGGTTTTGGTCTGTTTTGTTCAGTGTTTTGATAGTCATAATTTCCGCATTTGTGTTGTTCCTGTTAGGAACAAGGGGATGGCGTGTCATGGAAATTATACATTTCATTATGTCTCATCCTCTGAGTCTTGTTTTCTTATTGTCAGAACACCCTGAGCACAATGTGTAAACATTTTGATTTCATTAGAACATCTTGTTCATATTAGATATGGCATTTACGCTCCCGTCTGGAAGCTTCCGATTAACTGCTGATTATATGACTGTATAAAATGTGAGCGTCCTTCATCACAGATCAGAGCTCTGCAGACCTCTCCGCCATGCTCGCCAACGTGTACTTTTCTCTGCTCTGTTTAATAAACTTTCATGAAAACGTTTGACATTTCTTCATTTCATCGGATCAACAAATATTCCACCACATAACATTAGAATAGAGATTTTCCTCTTTAACACACTGAGTTCTGTTATTTAAGCAGTTTGAAAACCAACTGCTCTGACAATCCAAAACTGATGAGTCTTTTTTTCAGGACAGCAAAGTCAACACTGTCAAAAGCTTTTGAAAGGTCTATTAAGAATGACGCCCAGCAAAGTTTCTTATCTAATACTTCAATAATATCATTTACCACCTTCATGCAAGCTGTACTGGTTCTGTGTTTTTTTTCTGAAACCTGACTGGTATTCAGAAAGAAGATATTTTGAGTTCATGAACTCTTTCAGCTGGTTGTTAACAAGTGAAAACTTTAGACAAAACACAACAATTTGAAATTGCTCTATAACAGGACAAGACTAAGAAACTATGACAGGATAAGTTAAAAAAATTGTTCTATAATTAGTTAACAACAAAGGATCTCCCCCTTTTAATAAGGGAAGAACAAAAGCTGATTGGTCCAGGGGGTTTTCTGGGATCCAGTGTTTTTAAAGCATGGCTCACTTCATGATCTGTAAAATATACAAAGTTAATAGACTTTCTAAGGCCCTTAAGAGGTTGTAGAAACATCGTGGAGGGCATACTTGCTTTATCAAATAAAGAGTCGCATGAAATAAAATAAAACAATGAATAATTTCAGTCTTGTCGTAAACTAAAATAGATTCTTTAACAACAGAAATTAGGGAAAGATTGAGGAATTTCATTAAAAGAATGAGATTTGATGATTTTCCAGAATTTCTGAGGATCATTACGGTTCTCAGCCGTTACAGATAAAAAATATTCAGATTTGGCTCTTTTGATAAGAGAAGTGTATTTGTTTTTAAGCTGCTTAAAAACAGGCCAGCAGAACACCAGAATGCTTAGATAGAGATGGTGTGATTCTTATTGAGTGTGTCTCCGGTGGGGGAAGAATGTCCGTGTGGAGTGGCTGGCCAGGAGTGGATCTTAACAAGTTTGGAACTTGAACTACTGGAACTCGAAATGATTCTGCACATGTGATTGGACAGTCGAGATGAGAACAATAATTCACACTAAAAGGATCCACATTGTTGATGGAAGTCTCAGTTGAGAAGCGATAGCAGTTAGGCTAGCTCATTTTGCTCCCTAAACTTCAGTTCAGTTTGGGTTCTGTTCTGTTTTGTTCTCAACTTATATGAACAACACAAACTGAGTAAAGGGAATTAGCTTCTGGAGTTTTGGCTCAAAGTGGGGTTGACTCAGATATTGTGAGGTGGGAGGAGAGCTTTCAGAACGATCAAAAATGAGGTCTTAGACCGTTTCTGACCAGAAAATAACCTGAGAAATGAAGATCCAGAAGATTGAAGATGTTTCTATCAGAACACTTATAAGTCAGTAAAGTAAAGTCAGTAATGCTTCAAATGTTTAATTAAAGGAAAGAACAGAAAAGAAGAACAGATATGCAAGTAAAGTTTAGCTTTCATCAGTTTTCCATCTCTGATAATCAGACCATCCAACTTCATCTGATTCGGGACTTTGTTCTATAAGCTGCATTCTACAGTCTAAAGTAAAACTTTATTTTTAAGGAAATAAAAGGCATTAACTCCAGCAGCAGCAGAGCTCCACCAGCGCTGGTCGTCTTCATCGGGTCTGTGTGATGGCGGTCTTCACATTTTCTTGGCGCAGACGTACGGGTAACGAAAACTGCATTGAACATCATCCCAGCACTTTGCAGCTGGAAGAGACAAGAAGATGTCCAAATGTATTTTTTTATTTGTACTTTTCTCAATTTTGTGTAGTGGGGCCAGCTTTTATGGCTGTTATTTAAAAAGAAAATAGACTCACATAAGAAATTCATTTTTAGACAGTCCTGATTTTGGCCCAAATGATTATTGGGCTCTCCAGGACACCAGTTGGTGTAAAGGAAAGCGCTGCCATCACTCCACAACCAAAAGCCCTCCTGGAGGAAACTTGCCGAAATACTGATGATGCTAATGTTGCTAAACGTGCTAACACTTTGTTTTGCATCAATCTTCTCAGAAAAACAATAAATGAAAATGCTAACTGAGCAGCGCTAACATACAGACAACAGGACAGAGTGGTGCTATTGTGATCTTATTAAAAGATGTCCCAGTTATTAACTGTTGACATCCAAGTTTGGATATGTGAGCCACATCAAATAAGAGAACACTTTTAACAAAATTCTCTTTCTCTCCAAAGTTTTTGTGAAAGGCTAAAATAAAAACCTACTAACCTTCAGACTTCTTTACATCAGCATCCTGGACA
>NC_050529.1:23756173-23756698 GCF_002922805.2 Oryzias melastigma
AGGTGTCAAATCTTTGACTGAAGCATAAACAAGTTTTTTCTCTGTTATTTTGAATCTTTTCCTTCACGTTTGGGAAGTGTATGCACTCTTCTTGAAGATCAAATTTGAACATTTTGAATTTTTTCTGGAAGCTGCCATCAAATCAGATCTGAGGTTGTTTGGTCCCTGAAGCTTCAAGTTGAGCTCATGATGGTGTGATGTCGACCAGAATACCTCAGTGACCCTCTGGCCCTTCAGCTGTTGGATAAACATTTCTATTTCTTCTCGAATGGACCAGAAGCGAGCTAAAGTATTCCCTGTACTCAGCCGTCTATCATTGTTGTACTTTTATCATGGAGCCCACTACTTTGCTAAATTCTTCTTTCAGAGAATCACAGAGAACACATTGGTGGATAATTCAGTGATATGCAATGAGATCTGGGTTATCTGGCTGCACATCCAGCAAGTCTTCACAAACCTGTTTGGTTTGTTTGTGAAAAATCTCAAATAGACCAAAAGTTGAGCTCTATCTGTGACATCTGTGGA
>NC_050529.1:23767632-23793461 GCF_002922805.2 Oryzias melastigma
CCCCCCCCCCCCCCACACACACACACAATGTATAAGCTGTTTTCTCTCATTTTAAAAAGAAAACAATTGTCTTCTCTTGCAGGTCTTCAGAAAGCGAGAAGGTTCTCAACTAAGAGGACCTGTTATTCATCTAAGGAGCCAATCCAGACTATGTCAGCGATGAGGAAAGCAACAAGGAAAAGACTGCATATTATTATGCCTCACCAAGTGGCGCTCCACTCGGCTAACCAGACTGATGTCAAAATGCCAAAAAGCCTTGGATGACAACAGAAAAAAGGAATAGAGCCAAGGTCCACACACATAAGACACTCAGCTGGTTTTAGTAAGAGGAACCCACCCCGTAAAGAGCTGCTATCTGGCAGTGGAGTGCGATTTGGACTCTAAAAAAAAAAAAAAAAAGGTGTTTGTGTATTGTTGTCTTTTTATTTTAATAAAATAATTTGAGTGTTAACTGGTTTTCTGTCACCTTTATTTTTATGTATAGTTTTTTAGATGACTGGAACCTTGAAATATATTTACATCAGATATGATGTGTATTCAGAAATCAAGAAATTTGATGACATGCATGGGTGAAATCTGGAGATATCCTTACCTCAGATATGATAGGTATACTGACTTCAGAAATCAAGACATTTGATGACCTGCATGGGTGAAATCTGGAGATATCCTCACCTCAGATATGATGGGTATACTGACTTCAGAAATCAACACATTTGACCTGGGTGAAATCTGGAGATATCCTCACCTCAGATATGATGGGTATGCTGGCCTCAGAAAATCAATTTGACTAAAATCTGTACATATCCTGACTTTGGATATCACTAGTATTGGGATATGGCCTGAATACGACGTTTTGTCGTATCTGATGTTCGGAGAGAATCTCAACTCCAGATTCTATCAGAATAAAAGTGTCCCATACTCAGAGTTGATATGTGAAGGACGTGAACTCAGAAACTGTCATGGTCGGAGTGTATCCACCATGGATATCACCAGACATGGGTTACTTTTGAAGATATCCAAGGAAAAATATCTCCGGATTTTGGGTTTTTTTGCGCAGTGCACGTTAGCCGACATCCAAGCTAAGCTATCCCCAGCTGTTCTCTCTGAATCCAAGCTAACAGCCCTGCTGGAAGCTAAGCTAACACCATTGCTACAACTCCTGGAAGATTTCCATCAAGAAAGGGCACGTAACGAACAACGAGATAATCGCCAAGATCTCCTGGAGAGGAGGATGCATGACATGGATCAACAGGCACAGATGAATAATGTGATTCTCACGGGACTTCAAGTACAACCCCGGGTGCGGCCTGGTGCTACCAGCGCTAGCAGGGATGCTAACTGAGCTGTGATGGGAACAAAGGTGACCGTGGAGAATCAAGTTGGAGAATTTCTTGCGTCTAAAGGGATTTCCTTGGACCTAAACACTGTTGAGGTCTGTCATCCGCTTTCTCGGAGATCAGGCTCGTAAATCGAAAGCACAAGATAGCTCTGATGAAGCAAAGAAAACATCTGAAGGGTTCTGCTGTTTATCTTAACGATCATCTTTGTAAATAAACTCCAGAATCTTTGTAAAACCACTCGGACCACCAGACGTTGCGAAGCCTCTGGAAATAAAATCCACGAAAGACTTTGAGAACTGTGGGATTACGCATGTTCGACCCTTTACTTCAAGCAAAATGTGAAATGTGAACTCTAAATAAAAAAACCCACTGGATGTGACCTCTGACCCAATTCTGAGCTGCAGAACTCGAGCACATTTCCCTTGAGATGAGACCTTCACAGTCTGTCAGTCATAACAACGAAAAACCGTGACGTGGCCTTAAACTTGTTCCTAAGATGTGATGTAGCATCAGATTTTCTGATCATTTCCGTGGTGATGTCTTGCCACACTGATGTTATCCACGTAACCAGCAAACACAGAGCGGGCGCTTTTAAATTCCCGGCGGATGTCCACTCTTTGTCTTTGTCCCCGAGCATCCATTTGTCGTAGAACTCTCGAAGCTGATCTTTGAAGGGCTTGTTCCACACAACATCAGCAGGCTGGATGTTCTTTGTGCAACCACCGGGGATAACTGCCATTGGCATGTTATATTTCTTCAGTTCTACTTTTATTTCCTTACTGATGTGACAGCGATAAGCATCCCAGACAAGGAGTCTCTTCCGGAAACTAAAAACACAGCAAACTTTTTGACACCACATGGTTGTTAATTCCTGATTCATCCATCCATTTACCGAGGTCGCCACCACAGCCTCTTGGACATCTTGTAGTCTTGCCACTTCTCGCTTTGCGACCCGAAACACAATAAACGGCTTAAATTTCGTGCCGTCTGCTTTCGCTGCCAACGTCACGGTGAAATGCGATTTTTCGTGAGCGGATGTTTTTATGGTGACACTTCTGCTGCCAGTTGGTTCGACTGTTGTAGATCCAGGCATGTCAAACCAAGCAGATGTCTCATCCATTGCGATGATGTCGCCGTCTTTTATTCTATCTGCAGTTCGCTTTCTGGCAACCCACGTGACGAAGGAGACTGGCTTGTCAATCAGCTGTTCTGGATCCTTCTGAGCCAGCGTTGTCTTCCTACAAAGCGACAGATGATGACGTTTCATAAATTTGTCAAGCCAACCCGCGCTGGCTGTGAAAGTTTCTTTTCTTTTGGAAGAGTCATCAATTTCCGTGTCAAAAATCCTCTTTGCTTTTGTTCGAATCATTTTCCGGGACACTCGCGCACCTTTACGCCGTTGCTCGACTATCCACGTTAACAAAAGCTCCTCTAATTCATTACTGGCTTTCTTAGCACCTCCACCAGTCAATCGTTTGCTAGCTGGTCCTTTTTCTGCAACCTTCCTCTCCATATAATTCACCTGTTTACGCCATTCTCTGATGCGTTTAGGATCCACTCCAAAATGTCAGGCAGAGGCCTCTCCAGAATGTTCGTTGGCATATGCCACTGCACAAAGTTTAAAATTTAGATCAAATGAGCGTTTCTTAGCCATTCCTACTCAAGCATACACACAAACTGTAACAATTGACATTCACCGCCTAAAAATCGCGGCTCTTCTTCTTCTTCTTTGTTTTCTTGTTTTAATGGCAGGCGGTACCAACTTCAGAGTGCAATTCCGCCACAGGTCCGGCTACTATCAAAGACCGGCCTCTAATAACAACAGCACTTGTTACACCCGGCTTTTAATGGAGATCGGCGTCTATCAGAGACTGGCTACTATTGGAAGATATATGGTATTTATATCTGATATTAAGTCCTGAATCAGATATTGATAATTTTTGTAGAGAAAATGGTATGGTCGAGTCAGGGTGAGATTATATGAGTTCGCTTCCTACCACTCCCTTTCAAGTGATCAACTTGTGATTTATTAACTGATGTGTAATGTATTATTACCTGATTGCTTGAAATAAACCAATTCATTCCTTTCATTCATAAGTGTGTTAGGACCTGGCACCACTATATTTTTTTTATCACCGGTTTTATCCTTGTTTTCTTCCGTGGTGTTTGAACATAGGTAAAATTTCACACATGGGTCTTCTCCTGATTTATACACACAAAGACTTAACCCGGAACAAGGTGGACCTTTGTCAGTTGTACTATATAAGACAGGTTTCTGATCTAATAGGAGGCTGCTTGTATTTAAAGTCAGTACTAGGGAAGGAATCTTTCCTGCTGTCTGAACACTCATACGTAGTTTCTGTTTCCATTTTCTTGAGGCTGGAGTCCACCCATAAGAGGAAGGGTCCCATGATGGGTCAGATGTGGCGAATGTGTCACCACAACTAATGGAACTGCAGATAACCGACGTCATATAGAATTCATAACCTATCCAATCAGAGGTTTTGCAACCTCTTATTTTAATCGATGAAAGTGGAATTATAACGGTCGTAGTGACATTTAAACTATTGTAACAAACGTAGGGCTCATTTGTTATGACCTTGCTGTTTTCCTGGCAGGGGTTCCGCATGTCAGTGACAGAGGGACCCACGTAGAACGGGCTGTAAACTGTTCCCCCATGTATGCCACCTGTAAATCTGCGTTTTCGGCTTAGCTGGTGCTGTTGGTAGGTTATCAGTATTTGCTTGGTCGGTCGTAAGGGTACGTGGGAGGCCTGCATAGGGATCCCAGAAGTACCAGAAATGGAGAGCAGTGAGATTGGCCACTGTAAAAAACAGGGCACACCCCAACACATTATGTAACCTATTTTTGGTCATCTTGTCGAGGATCAGCCCCTCTACTTGGTTTGGCGCTTTGAAAATCTTCACCACAACGAGATTAGTGCTGCGACACCCTCTCTCTCAGGTCTACCCAGGCTCTAAATCCCCCGAGTCCACCCTACTGTGGATTTTGGTCACCTCCCCTGTCGGAGTCCTCGAACGAGATGACCTTGTTAAATGAATCCAAGTTGCTCTCTCTGCTATTTTAATTGCAGTAGGGGTAGTCAGCAGTACCTGATATGGTCCCTCCCACTTAGGTGAATACCAGTGTTTCTTCTTTATGCTTCTTATTAGCACCCAGTCCCCTGGTTTCACTAATTGATCCGCCTGTTGAAAAGCAGAATAATCAGCTCTTCATCTGTATCTAGCTGTTGTTCTATCTTTTAGATCACGCACCTGTTGATTTAATGCTGCTGCATCATGGGCTAAGGGTTCACCATAATCCATGGGATCCCAATTGCCCTTCACATGGTGCCACTCCAACCTCAAAGCAGCCATCCAAATCTGTTGAGTCTCCAAACCATTTAGATGATAAGAAGACGCACGCCTTCCATATTTTCAAAAAATGCTCAACATCCTCCTTAAGCGGCATTACTCCTTCTACAGCTATCTTCGCATCTTTCTGAGTCCACGTTCGAAAAACCAACATTGTGGGGTTGTGATCCACCCCTGCTGGATTTGCAATCTCTATCATAGGGAAACTGTTAGTTATTTCTATCTTGGGTTCTGTAGGAAGAGGTGGGTATAAGGAAGCGCAAAGTTCCATCCATCCATCCATCTTCCTCCGCTTCATCCGGGACCGGGTCGCGGGGGCAGCAGTCTAAGCAAAGATGCCCAGACTTCCCTCTCCCCGGCCACTTCCTCCAGCTCCTCTGGGGGGACCCCGAGGCGTTCCCAGGCCAGCCGAGAAACATAGTCTCTCCAGCGTGTCCTGGGTCTTCCCCGGGGCCTCCGCCCAGTGGGACATGCCCGGAACACCTCACCAGGGAGGCGTCCAGGAGGCATCCGGACCAGATGCCCGAGCCACCTCAACTGGCTTCTCTCGATGCGGAGGAGAAGCGGCTCTACTCCGAGCTCTCTCCGGGTGACCGAGCTCCTCACCCTATCTCTAAGGGAGCGTCCAGCCACCCTCCGGAGAAAACTCATTTCAGCCGCTTGTAGTCGGGATCTCGTTCTTTCGGTCACGACCCAAAGCTCATGACCATAGGTGAGTACTGGAACGAAGATCGACCGGTAAATTGAGAGCTTTGCTTTCTGGCTCAGCTCTCTTTTCACCACAACGGACCGGTACAGCGACCGCATAATAGCGGACGCAGCTCCAATCCGCCTGTCGATCTCACGCTCCGATCTTCCATCACTCGTGAACAAGACCCCAAGATATTTAAACTCCTCCACCTGAGGCAGGCGCACTCCACCCACCGAGAGAGGGCAAACTACCTTTCTCCGGTCGAGAACCATGGCCTCAGACTTAGCGGTGCTGACCCTCATCCCGGCCGCTTCACACTCGGCTGCAAACCGCTCCAATGCATGCTGGAGGTCCCGGTTCGATGGAGCCAACAGAACAACATCATCTGCAAAGAGCAGAGAGGAAATCCTGTGGTCCCCAAACCAGACCCCCTCCGGCCCCTGGCTGCGCCTAGAAATTCTGTCCATAAAGACTATGAACAGAACCGGTGATAAAGGGCAGCCCTGCCGGAGTCCAACATGCACCGGGAACAGGTCTGACTTACTGCCGGCCATGCGAACCAAGCTCCTGCTCCGGTCATACAGAGACCGGACAGCCCTGAGTAGGGCTCCCCGGACCCCATACTCCCAGAGCACCCTCCACAGGACACCACGGGGAACGCGGTCGAACGCCTTCTCCAAATCCACAAAACACATATGGACTGGATGAGCGAACTCCCACGAACCCTCCAGCACCCTGAAGAGGGTGTAGAGCTGGTCCACTGTTCCACGACCAGGACGGAAACCGCACTGTTGTTCTTGAATCTGAGGTTCGACTATCGGACGGACTCTCCTCTCCAGTACCCTGGCATAGACTTTCCCAGGAAGGCTGAGGAGTGTGATTCCCCGGTAGTTGGAACACACCCTCCGGTCCCCCTTCTTGAAAAGGGGAACCACCACCCCAGTCTGCCAGTCCAGTGGTACGGTTCCTGTCTGCCACGCAATGCTGCAGAGACGTGTCAGCCAAGACACTCCTACAACATCCAGAGACTTGAGGTACTCAGGGCGAACCTCATCCACCCCCGGAGCCTTGCCACCGAGGAGCTCTTTGACAACCTCGGTGACCTCAGCTTGGGTGATGGACAGTTCCACCCCAATGTCCTCAGCCTCTGCTTCCTCAACGGAAGGCGTGTCAGCAGGGTTGAGGAGATCCTCAAAGTATTCCTTCCACCGCCCGACAATGTCCCCAGTTGAGGTCAACAGATCCCCACCTGCACCGAAAACGGTGCCTGCAGAAAACTGCTTTCCCCTCCTGAGACGCCGGATGGTTTGCCAGAATCTCTTTGAGGCCAACCGATAGTCCTTCTCCATGGCCTCACCAAACTCCTCCCAGGACCGAGTTTTTGCCTCCAACACAGCCCGGGCCGCAGCTCGCTTAAACTGCCGGTACCTGTCAGCTGCCTCTGGAGTCCCACAAGCCAGCCAGGCCTGATAGGACTCCTTCTTCAGCTTGACGGCATCCCTTACTTGCGGTGTCCACCACCGGGTTCGGGGGTTGCCGCCACGACAGGCACCAGAGACCTTGCGACCGCAGCTCCGGAAAGCAGCGGAGACAATAGAGGTGGAGAACATGGTCCACTCGGACTCTATGTCACCAACCTCCCTCGGTACCTGCTTGAAGTTTTCCCGGATGTGGGAGTTAAAGACCTCCCTGACGGAGGGCTCAGCCAGACGTTCCCAGCAGACCCTCACAGTACGTTTGGGTCTGCCAAGTCTTTCCGGCCTCCTCCCCCGCCAGCGAATCCAACTCACCACCAGGTAGTGATCAGTGGACAGCTCTGCCCCTCTCTTTACCCGAGTGTCCAAAACACACGGCCGGAGATCGCCTGAAACGACTACAAAGTCGATCATCGATCTCCTACCTAGGGTGTCCTGATGCCAGGTGTACTGATGGACACCTTTGTGTTCGAACATGGTGTTCGTTATGGACAAACTATGACGTGCACAGAAGTCCAACAACAAAACACCGCTCGGGTTCAGGTCAGGGAGGCCATTCCTACCAATCACGCCCCTCCAGGTGCCACTGTCATTACCCACGTGGGCATTGAAGTCCCCCAGGAGGACGACGGAGTCCCCTGTTGGGGCACTTTCCAGTACCCCTTCAAGAGACACCAAGAAGGCCGGGTACTCCGAACTGCTGTTCGGCCCGTAAGCCGAAACTACAGTCAGAGACCTGTCCCCCACCCGAAGGCGAAGGGACACGACCCTCTCGTCCACCGGTACGAACTCCAACACTTGGCGGCTGAGCTGGGGGCTCACAAGTAAGCCCACCCCAGCCCGTCGCCTCTCACCATGGGCAACTCCAGAGTGGTAGAGAGTCCAGCCTCTCTCGAGGGACTGAGTTTCAGAGCCCAGGCTGTGCGTAGAGGTGAGCCCAACTATATCTAGTCGGTATCTCTCAACCTCTCGCACAAGCTCAGGCTCCTTCCCTCCCAGAGAGGTAACGTTCCATGTCCCAAAAGCCAAATTCCATGACCGGGGTTTGGGCCGCCGAGGCACTCGCCTTCGACTGCCACCCAAACCACAATGCACCGGCCCCTTCAGAGCTCCCCTGCAGGTGGTGGGCCCACTGGGGAGTGATCCCACGTCGCTCCTTCGGGTTGGACCCGACTGGGGTCCGTGGGAGGAGCCCCGGCCACCAGGCGCTCGCCTCCGAGCCCCAGCCCCAGGCCTGGCTCCAGGGTGGGGCCCCGGTGACGCCAATCCGGGCGACGTAGCGGAATCTTTTGTGTTCTTACTCATAAAGGGGTTCTGAACCGCTCTTTGTCTGGCTTGTCACTCAGGACCTGTCTGCCATGGGAGACCCTACCAGGGGGCAGAAGCCCCTGACAGCATAGCTCCTGAGATCACTCAAGCACTCAAACCCCTCCACCACATTAAGGTAGCGGTTCAAGGAGGGGGAAGCGCAAAGTTCTTGATCATTTTTCACCTTGAGTACTTCTCCCATTTTATTAGACCACTTAAGTCTTTGTTTATTTTTAGATCTTGTTGTCACCCCTGAGACTCCCACGGCTCCCAAAAGGACTGGAGCCCCACAATATGAGGGAGGGTTTTCAGGCACAGGACCTACCGGCCCTGGTGTGACTAAAGATTGATCTCCCGGATCATCTTTATCTCCTACATGTCTCTGTTGTTGTCTTACTCCTGTCTCATCATCCTTTTTTCTATGGAACATAACCTCTTTTGGTCTATGTTCTTCCCTTTTAGATTTCCTCTTACTTAATTTGCGTTTCTTTGCAATTTCTTTCCACTGGTCAATGACGTCATAACCATCTTTTTCCATCTTTTTTACATCCACCTTTTGTTTCCTGTCTAATTGAATCTTGCAATGGGGTCAACTTTTGAGTGTTAAGACTACCAATAAATCCATATTTTACTAACCAGTTATCTAAATGTTTTATTAGTTTTGGGTTTGGGGCTTCATCAAACTACCAATCTTTACACTGCAGTGTTTCTTTTTTGGGGCCTGTCTTTTTACTGTAATTGCCTCCCATGTCACTCCCTCCCCTTTTCGTTTTTTTTTTTTTTTTTTTTTTTTGAATACCGGTATTTTAGAAAATTTAGTCCAGTCCTGTCAACAATTAGGGTGTTCTATAGGCTGGGATTTATTCAGTGGCATAGCAGCTCAACCTGTTGTAATTCTCACTTCAACTCTTTCGAGGTGAGAATTCTTGCCTATTGCATCCACACCAGTCTGCTATTTGTTCCCACTGCTTTGTATGAGTTTAAAATACCAAGTGGTATTCTAAACTCCAACCACACACACACTCACTCACATTTTTTTGTTTGCAGAATTTGTCGGACTCTACCATTCATCAGCACCTGTTAGAGCCTAGGACTTACAGGGTTTTACGTTCTATGACCCTCAGTCATTCTCTTTTTAACCAAAGACACACTCACCCTCTGTTGTCTTTCTTCTTCGGCTCCCTGTCAACCCCAGGATCCTGACCGGTGGGCTGAAACCTGGAATCCCTGAAGGTGAGATGAGGTTCCTAGTGAACCTGCTGTGGCCACAGTCTCACCCTGGTTTCCCCACACCTGCCGGAATCTCGTGGATGTCTTGGGATTCGGCTCGAAGGACCAATTAAATGTTAGGTTCAAACAACCTGAAACATTTCTCTGAAAGGAAGACAAGATCTTAAATCAGATTTTACTTGCACAAGGAGAACAAACAGAGAATGTTCAAACCAGTCTCCACCCGCTCTGAAGATCTTGGTCCAGGCTTCCCATTTTTATGACCTATCAGGGGCGGTCTTAGTTATATTTACATTTGCTGCTCTAAAGCTGTGGAAGGAAAAACAGCCTCAAACTGGTTCTACTATCATTAATGTCTTAGTTCAATGCAATAGGTCTGCGTCAGCATCTTTGAGTATCTGTAATGTCAGCCTCCAGACAGCCTTCAGCTAAGGATGACTGCAAGCTTCCAGATACCAGCTGAGCACGGCCTCAAATGAGCAGAAAGAGAAAAGAGGTTAAAATTATACAATGCAAATATGAGAGAAATGTATGTACAACCCAATCAGATGCCCAAAATGAATTGTTAATACTAAAAACATATTTTTATTTACAGCACATAAAATGTAAACTAAATAAATGATGAATACACAATACTACAATCCTACTTAAAAATATGTATTTTAACATATTTTTTCCTTTAAAAAAAACATAGGTGAAACATAACAAAAGTACTGCAACCATAACACATAATCCAACCATCCATTTTCCTGACCGCTTTGTCCCTTTCGGGGTCGCGGGGGTGCCGTAGCCCAACCCGGCTACTGAAGGGCGAAGGCGGGGTACACCCTGGACAGGTCGCCAGTCTGTCACACGGCCTCATAACACAAAATATTAATGAAAATATGTAAACCCAAAGGAAAAAACAAATATTGTAATCAATCACAAAAAAGTCAGTGAATACCCCACCACCACCACCGTCCTGAACAGAGACATATAAGTGCCTGATATATGTAGCAATAGTTATTTATTTTATTTTATTTCTTAAAACTTAAATAATAACCACTTATGATTAAAAAAAAAAGAACTTGCTCTGAGGTAGTATTGAACCACGTAGCTACTCATCATTGGGGGAGAGCTTTAACCACTGGACCAAGACACAGTTAAAAAAAAAAAAAGCTGATAAATATTTATAGATCCATCTCAATCGTTAAAGTTAGATCGATTGCATTTCTTGACCAAAAACGAAAGTATTTTTTCATCTTTTATTTTTTCTTTCTCACTTTCTGGCGTCCCCTGGATCTGCAGCGCTTTTAACATTTTCCTATACGGCTACTGGTCCGCCCTGCTTTCTCTGTCTTTTCATGCGCGTCTGCTGCGAGTGAAATGAGCGGCACCTTGTAGACAAATAAAAAATCTGTGACCGACTAATTAAGACTCTTTTAAGGCCACAAACACAGGACATTGAAAACCCCGCTCTGAATTCAGAACTGTCGCGACTGGTTGGCAATGCGCGAGTGACGAAATGAAGCTTCATTTGGGAAGTCATGTGATCATAAGAAATCTGAAGCGAGCGCTCAATACTCCACCAGTGACACTTCCGCTTTGAAAGATTCGATGCAGAGTCGAGCTACCCGCTCGAGCAGAACATCTTTAGTTGCCACTGTGCTGTAGCCTGTGGCCTGTTGGGACTGGTGCCCCTACGTTTTGCTGGAGCAGCTGATGGACTAATGTTTTTAACTTGATTTTATTTATCTGTATACCACAAAGGGTCTTCTATTTGCCTGTTTATTCTTTTTGATATTTCAGAGCTGCAGCAGCAGGGACTGGTTCTAAAGTGGACATTTTGGTTGTTATGTGTTGTCCCTTGGGTTTGGTACCTTTTCTTTGTTAATGCATGTGATTTTTTTATTTTTTTTTTTTTTTTCTGCTTGAGTTACCAGGCTTCTGTTGCAGGTGGGCTATAACTCAATACTTTAAAACTGTTTATAATAAATCCACTTTTTTTAAAATCTGGAACCATCTTGTTTGAGTCCACCTTTTTTTTAGTGTGTGCCTGAACTGCTTGTCTTGCCACTCTACCTTAAACAAGATTCAAACAAAACAAAGTAGAGTTCTATAAACTTTGTAATCCACCAAACCTCCACAAGAGAGCATCATCCACCAACTCTTAATCGACCATGTTTCCGAGCTGATCAAGTTCCTAAATCCTCACCTAAAATCATGTGCACAAAACTGACAGTTGGACCCCAAAAGTAAGAAGCGAATGTAAGTTTTTTTTTAAAGGGTCATGGGCTCGCCATGTTTTATGGAGTTCAGCTAAGATTTCATGTGCTTTATGTCAACATTTTCTTGAAGGGGTAGGTGTTCAGGACTCAAAATGATTCAGCTTATCTCTGGAATACAGGCACATTGTTATAAGACTTGATGCCATCAGTGACTCTCCAGTGGTCAATCCCATTCCATTTAAAGAAAAAAGATTCACTCAGAAGATACTATGAATATATATACAATGACATCACTGATCATTTACTTGAGCACAGTTTTTTATTTAGTTGGAGGGTCTGAGTGAGGAGCACAGAATCTTCGCTGATGATATATCTGTGGCCACACCTGTCTTTGTCTCCTCATCCTCCATTTGTATTTTCCTCTGCAGCGTTCCCTTTGCACCCTGTTGCCCCGACAACAGACAGACAGCCATGAAAAGGTTTCCTTGGAAACACCGAAGGAGGGTTCCTCAGCCTGAGAGATGCACTGCCTCTGTACGTAAAATCGGATTTAGGTGACAAATCCATACCTGTCTTTTCTCTTCAGCGCTGTAGTAAAGTGAGAAGTCCACAGGCTTCAGCCAAGACTTAAGGGAATATATTTATTTCATGTTTTTGCATAAAAAGACTTTTAGCCATCAAACTGGCATTTTATTTCTCTAATAAAGTGAGTACCAGCAGTTTGAACAAAAAAAGTTATAAAGGAGGTTGGAGATTATTTCTTTCCTCTGAAAAATCCTATGTGAGCAATGCTTCAGGAATAACATTTAATTGTTGCACATGAATTTAGATCAGCCATTTAAAGTAAGAATTGTTGTTTGGAGGTCGCAAACATTCAAAACTTACAGACTAAGGCTATGCTTGCTCAGAACAGCTGCTAAAAAGAAACTAATAGACAAGTTCTGCGTCTAGACCAGGGATAACCAATAAAAATTTCAATCGTCCAGTTATAAAAATTGCCTTCATGCAAAGGTCCACTCTGTATATTTTGGTTTCATTTCAGTAATATTTACTTTTGCGTTCACATTAAGATACTTTTACAACAGCAAACAGGTACAACTTCAGGCATTATAACAAACTGAAATATATTTTTAATAATAATACTACTAATAATAATAATAATAAACAAAAAAAATATTTTAAAACAATGCAAACAAAGTTTCAAGCTTTTACCTTCACTGTGTCACAGTTTGAGCGTCACGGTTCAGATATTTATTTTGGATCAGTAAAAAGAAAAAAAGAAAAACAGAAAAAAACAAGATAAAAGGTAAATAAATTTTTTGAAACATTTCAAATCATATATTCAAAAAGCATTTAAAGTACTTCACACACACAATGTTTATATATGTATCATCAAAACATTTAATCATTGAGGCCTATTCATTAAAACAAAACATATTTAAACTTTGAACACAAACAAAATGTTAAAACATGTAGTTTCTGATTACATTTACAAGTCTTGAGACCAAATCTACAAAAATTGAAAGACAAAAATGCTTAAAAATAGTATTGAAAATACCAAGTCTATCTTGAGTACCCCTAAAATACAAATGTTCTCCCACCCCCCAATGTCCAAATTTTTTATAAATGAAACAGTTAAAATAATTTTTTGGTATTAATTGTTTTATCAAAATTTACCGTGGGAACATTTAATTATTTAAAATAATAATTGTTATCGGTAAAACGTGACACTCCCTTGTTCGCTTTTCCTGGTGATTTTTGATCTCTTTGGCTTGCCACACAATCGTACCCTGATGGCACCGGCGAGTCCGTTACAGAACTGCATCTTTCTCCTGCGCGGGACAGCTGCAGCTCCTCATTAGATGATTCTTTGAATCCAGAAATGTAAACGTATACTAATGCTGTTATTCAGCTCTTAAAATTAAATAAACCTGACATCTATTGATCCGCGTCCTTCGTTGTGAAGCTGAGGAAAGTTTTTGACAGAAGCTTCTCCCACACGTAGCGGGAGCTTCAGATGAACAGACTTTAAAGGCCTCGTGCAGTGGAAATTTTTTTTTTTAAATTTAGAAAGTCAATGGAACTTGGAAAACAAATCTGATAAAAATATTCACTTAAAATGATCCAGCGCGATTTTATTGATCATTTTATGGTCGTGCACGGCTTTAAATTTGGGCGACAGGTGGTGATGGGCGGGGGCTGCGCGCGACATCACTACAGGGATCCCAGAGTGTAAACAACAATGGCGGACGGTTTGAGAAGCGACGTAGCGGATATTTCTTTGAATGAAGGTGATGAAACACGGGAATTTTAACGACACAGGGTTCGGAGGGTGTACAGCCCTACCAGTTTGAACCGGAGGTTTTCTCATCTGAGGATACAGGGGCTTTGGATGACGATGGTGAAAGCTCATACAGCGATGGCGTGGAGAAGACGATCAAACTTGACTTTTTAGAGGAATTAAAAGTCTTAACAAGTTTTCCGTAGGTGAACCTGCGGAAGGATCATTACCGGAAAGGGAAAGGCGCCGCCGCTGCCGCGGAGCGTCCTTTGTCGTCCTCCTCCAGGGCCGAGGCGGACAGAGCCCCCCCGCCCGGGTCTGCTGCTGCTGCGGCGATGGGAGAATTATGAAGGGAGACCCCCTTCTTCGGCACATTACTGCACCCAAATACCACACTCCTATTCACCATTATCCCGTTCGAATCCCCAAATCCCCGGCAGTCCAAATTCTATTATGTTAAGTAATTCCATGCCCAGAAAATCATAACAACACTAGCAGATCTAGCTGTATGTTCCTGTACTGACGTCACAAGACCTATGACCTACTTATCGGTGGCTGCCCAAAATCTGAGCGACGGCGCTATCTTTGAACGCTTGTAGAGAGTGCACGGGGCCGCGGGTGACAAAATAATTATACGGGGGTTCATTTGTGACATAAATACTAATGTTTTATTGCAGTTTAAGAAAAAATCACGATTTTCACCGCACGAGGCCTTTAAGATAACTGCGAAGCTGTTACTACAGTGCTTGTCAAAACAAAGAGGATTTGCAGGAATTTGATGCAAATTCCATGTGACTTGAACGGACAAGTGATGTGCGCGCACGGGGGTTGGGGTTGGTATGGTCCACGGTAAACACCTTTGCCGAACCGTGGCTTCTGATCCGTCCCTCCCGTAACCTGCTGCTCACGTTCTCCAAACTGCATTATGCAGTTCATAAATAATGACAACTGTTTTAGTTTTTGTGCCACGCTATTTGCGCCAGTTATAGTCTACACACGTCTGCCCGAGGATTTCTTTATTTAATTATTTTTTTCTTGCCGAGGGCATTTTTTTTTCCTCAGCCAGGGATATCAGCTCACCGGTCTGGAGAGAAAAGTCTGTCGGTCCGGACGTGGACACTGCGGTCAAGTGAGCCGATGTTCGTTTGTCCGTGGTCAAATCAGCCCTCATTGGATTTTTTCTGCGAGTTTCATACAAGACTTACGGTAGCATGTCCGTGCTCGCTAGAAAATCCGGAGACTCTTTAGAAAAAATTTTTCTGCGAGTTTCATACAAGACTTACGGTCGCATGTCCGTTTCCATGCCAAGCGCTGTACAAGTGTATGATGTATATGGATATATATACTGGGTGTAGATTCACAGTCAATAAACCCTTGTTGTGACCGTTGTATTTTATGCTAAACCTTATCCATATTGAGTATGTCATGGATCAACCTACTGCTACCCTCCCCATTCACCTGAGGGAGCGCTCCCCTGAGTTTTGACCACACCACCTTCCTTCACCTGGACTCATCTTCATCAGCTGTTTCCCATCATCTCATCACCTCCTCAGTATATAGTCTGGCTCCACACTGTCACTTACTGTGAAGTATTGTTTGTGCCAACCTGTCTGCATTACCGGGTGTTTATACCAGGACCTGATCTTCTGTCTCTGACCCTGCTCTTACTCTGGTTGCCTGCCGCTTGCCCTGAACCTCGCCTGGACTTAAACTACTCTCCTCTCTCTTCTCGGATGATCCCCTGCTCGTGTATGACCTCTGCCTGTCTGACCCGGCTTTAGTTTTGTGGACTTTTAGCTCTGATGATAAACCTGCTGCATGTGGAACCAGCTGTCTGCCTGTTTGGGACAGATTATGTTAAGATCATTTTTTTTGTTGGACCTGATGGAAAAGGAGAAGGGGTATTTGAATTTGACCCCTCCCCCCTGCATTAGAAGATTCCATTTCTTTGCGCCCAAACATGTATCCGTTTCCACATGGTTGTATAATTTTGGGCCTGATTAGAGCTAAAGGTGATCTGATTTACAGATGCACCTTTTTTGTGGTCACTCTGAAGCATGATTGTCTTTCCAGTAAAACTGGTGTTCAGATGGATTTGTTCTGAGTGACCCAGGTGGTTTTAGATATCATGGCTTCAGAAAAGCAGCTTTTCACCATCAGAGATAGATGCTGCTTCTGCCTGCTGTCTGGGAACTCTTAGCCAGAGGACATTATTAAAATCCAGACAGTCTATAGTTTGTAAGGAGCTCATAAAGCTGCCCCTATGTGTGCAGTGGGGGGCGAAGGCGGAGACTGTGTGGGCATGTGTGGATTTAAAATCTGGCTGCCTCCAGACAACAAAGACTCTGACACAGTGGAGTGGATTTGCTGTGAGAGTAATCCTCACTGGCTGGATGATCTTTGAGTCAATTTAGGGAGGAAGAAGCCAGCCATGCTGTATATGTTTATCATTGGAGATTTGCTTCTTCCATTTGCTGTTACAAATACTGAAACATTTTCATCCATTTCGACCACTGACCCAATCCAATTCCAAGTCATTTATTTTGAGTAGTGTTTACAAAAGTATTGCTTTAGGCTGTTCCCTATTTCTATTTCAATAACATTCTGGTATCATCTAACACTGAAACGGAGTACTTCTGTGAAGTAACTTGAAATATCCAGAAAAAATATATGAGAAAAAAATTCAAAATGTGTACAAATAAATATAATATAAATATACACAGAAATTCACTCAAAATATTTGCTCACTAAGACATATTAATAAAAGCACAACATTAATGACAACTTTGAACTCAAGATATTCCTATATATACCAAACTCAGTATGCCTACATAGACGAAGCGCTTTGAGACATTGCATCTTTAAAAAAGAGGGAAAATGTATATTTGTAAAAAAAAAAAAAAAAGGAAGAAAACTCCAGTCACTGGTTAAAAAGCACTGTCCTTCTCCTGTCAGTGTTCTGTAAATCCTTCCTACCTACACCCACTGCACATGCGGAGACCAAATATTTTTCCGTTTGGCAGAGCGCCCATAAATCTGGTATCTCTTTAATTATGTGGTCATTATGCTGCTTTTGCGACTTTAGGTTTCATTTAATTGTAGCTTAATCAAGCTAATGTAATGCTACACTTGTCAACTTAGCTCTGGACTTTTAGACGAGCTACTTCACTTCTGGGACTCTTAAATAGTTTTCACACTGCACCATACCTCTGCTGCAGATCCATATTGCCACACAGCCTCTCTCTCTCTCTGTGCGGTGAACATTTTAAATCCGCACTCTTTGAATTGAACAACATGATCACAGTGCGGAATATGAATGAAGCCTTGGCTGAGGTGTTCGTTTCCAACGTAAATTCATAATCCATGCCATCCTCGTGGCGTTTGGCTTTAACTAATCGTGGCAGCCCTACAAGGGACAACATCCTATTTTGACTGAGTCATCAACCATGTAATCGGATCAGGACATCCCTATATGTAAGAAATTCATCAGTATAAACTAAAGTTTTGATATTTTTTCTTTTTTTTTATTGTAAGGATTCTTGAAGAAAATATTATATTTTGATTGTGTTCATTAAGTAATGTATTAGAAATCTTTTAAATTCAAAACAGGCTCTTTTGCCTTTCAAGTCCAATTAGGTAAAAAGAGGGTATAGAAAACAGATTGATGATTTTTAGTACAGAGTTCACTAGTGTATATGCAGATGTATTGATAAAAGCCAGTGAGGGTTTTCAGTGTCAAGGAAAAATTCTCTATGCTCAGTATAATCTCTGAGTGTGGCATACAGTTTAGTCATTACTTCAAAATTGGTCTTGAAAAACATAAATTTCAAATTGTTTGAATAATTTTTTACCTGAACCCGAGCAGTGTTTTGTTGTTGGACTTCTGTGCACGTCATAGTTTGTCCATAACAAACACAATGAGGGAGGTTGGTGACATTGAGTCCGAGTTGACTATGTTCTCCACCTCTATTGTCCCTGCTGCTTTCCAGAGCTGCGGTCGCAAGGTCTCTGGTGCCTGTCGTGGCGGCAACCTACGAACCCGGTGGTGGACACCAGAAGTAAGGGAAGCCGTTGTAGGTAGCAGATGTGCTCGGCCTGTCAGATCGGCTCGGGGGCTTGCGACTAGTGATGACGTCACACAACTGTAACAAACGAGTTGGCTAATTTGCTGTTTTTCTGTACTGAAACTGACGTTTACAATAAAGTTTATTTTTTAAAAAAGAAAATATAAAGTGTTGAGATCTGCTCGGGCTATTATTTATCATTTTGGCATTGACAGCTCCTTCTCTAACGTCTGCTCTCCTCAGTGTTTGTGTAACGGAGCAGAAAGTGAGCACTGCATATTCTAGCGGGACTTCATCCGGTCCGTGCAACCAGAAAGAAGTTCAACATTGGCAGTATGTATTTAGAAAAATTTCGTGCGAATAATTATTTTCTTTTTTTTTTTTAATGTGCGACCAACAACAAGCTAGCATGCTACTCGCTAGCACCCACTTTACCTCAAACTTCATGCTTCCCAGCCTGATTTCTCTCTATTAAAATAATGATCATTATCATGTGATGATTCCTCTCCATCGGATTATTTCGTTGTCAAGGTTTTTGCGGCTGATTGCAAATATTCCTTCTCCTTTTGTGATTCCTAACGTATATGTTCGGACCTCCTCGGTTTTTACTCGGGAAGAATCCAGTGCATTGTTATGGCGGAAGTGTCTGTGTAATTCCCCGTGTCAAGGACAGTGGTCTAATGGTCCGGACCAATCACAATCTTATACGTCATCTATGCGCCAGCCCCGAGCCAATCTGACAGACCGAGCACATCTGCTACCGACACCGTCAAACTGAATAAGGAGCCTTATCAGGCCTGGTTGGCTTGTGGGACTCCAGAGGCAGCTGACAGATACCAGCAGTCTAAGCGAGCTGCGGCCCGGGCTGTTGTGGAGGCAAAACTCGGTCCTGGGAGGAGTTTGGTGAAGCTATGGAGAAGGACTATTGGTTGGCCTCAAAGAGATTCTGGCAAACCATCCAGCGCCTCAGTTTTATGCAGGCACCGTTTTCAGTGCAGGTGGGGATCTGCTGACCTCAACTGGGGACATTGTCGGGCGGTGGAAGGAATGCTTTGAGGATCTCCTCAACCCTGCTGAGACACCTTCCATTGAGGAAGCAGAGGCTGTGGACACTGAGGTGGAACTGTCCATCACCCAAGCTGAGGTCACTGAGGTAGTCAAAGAGCTCCTCGGTGGCAAGTCTCCAGGGTTGGATGAGGTTCGCCCTGAGTACCTCAAGTCTCTGGATGCTGTCGGAGTGTCTTGGCTGATACGTCTCTGCATAATTGAGTGGCAGACAGGAACCGTACCACTGGACTGGCAGACTGGGGTGGTGGTTCCCCTTTTCAAGAAGGGGGACCGGAGGGTGTGTTCCAATTACCGTGGAATCACACTCCTCAGCCTCCCTGGGAAAGTTTATGCCAGGGTACTGGAGAGGAGAGTCCGTCCGATAGTCGAACCTCGGATCCAAGAGCAACAGTGCGGTTTCCGTCCTGGTCGTGAAACAGTGGACCAGCTCTACACCCTCTCCAGGGTGCTGGAGGGTTTGTGGGAGTTTGCTCATCCAGTCCATATGTGTTTTGTGGATTTGGAGAAGGTCTCAATTTACCGGTCGATCTTCGTTCCAGTACTCACCTATGGTCAGGAGCTCTGGGTTGTGACCGAAAGAACGAGATCCCAACTACAAGCGGCTGAAATGAGTTTCCTCCGGAGGGTGGCTGGGCGCTCCCTTAGAGATGGGGTGAGAAGCTCGGTCACCCGGAGAGAGCTCGGAGTAAAGTCGCTTCTCCTCCGCATTGAGAGGAGCCAGTTGAGGTGGTTCGGGCATCTGATCCGGATGCCTCCTGGACGCCTCCCTGGAGAGGTGTTCCGGGCATGTCCCACTGGGCGGAGGCCCCGGGGAAGACCCAGGACACGCTGGAGAGACTAAGTTTCTCGGCTGGCCTGGGAACGCCTCGGGGTCCCCCCAGAAAAGCTGGAGGACGTGGCCGGGGAGAGGGAAGTCTGGGCATCTTTGCTCAGACTGCTGCCCCCGCGACCCTGTCCCGGCTGAAGCGGAGGAAGATGGATTCGATGGATGGATGGATTTGGAGAAGGTGTTCGACCGGGTTGCCTGTGGTGTCCTGTGGAGGGTGCTCTGGGAGATCAGGGTCCTGGGAGCCTTACTGAGGGTTGTTCAGTCTCTGTACAACCGGAGCAGGAGCTTGGTTGGTGGAGAACGCTCGAGAACGTCTTTAAACCGTACATACACACGTCTGCTGCAGAAGGCCCTGAACGTCTCATGTCTCTCTCAAACAACCAATGTCGACTTATATGGTTCCATTCCACCTGTCAGCTCAACAATACATTCAATACGTTCGCTGATCATTCTTCTCACAGATCTGACCAACCAGTACATCTCGCTCTATTCTACAACCCGACTGGACCATTCAAACCTGGTGGTCATTGTCGTATGAACTACATTCCAACACTACTACGTGATACCGGGCTACCAACGGTCGATGACATCTTGCGGGCGATCAACGACCGTTCCACCTGGCAAAAGATCTGTAGCAACGTGGGGGGTCGACATCGCAGCTTCAGTGTCGATGTAGAGCAAAAGAAAGAAAGGAGTTTCATTCGCACAGCCGCCAGTAAGTCAGACCAGTTCCCGGTGCAGGGCTGCCCTTTATCATCGGTTTTGTTCATGTTTTTATGGACAGAATTTCTAGTCCAGGGCCCGGACGGGATCTGGTTTGGGGACCACAGGATTTTATCTCTGCTCTTTGCAGATAATGTTGTTCTGTTGGCTTCATCGAGCCAAGACCTCCAGCATGTATTGGAGCGGTTTGCAGCCGAGTGTGAAGGGATGAGGGTCAGCACCGCTAAATCTGAGGCCATAGTTCTGGACCAGAGAAAGGTAGTTTGCCCTCTTTTGGTGGGTGGAGTGCTCCTGCCTCAGGTGGAGGTGTTAGGACTCTGCCACTCCTGACTCAGCTCTGACTGCCACAAATCACCTGATTACCTTCACCTGCGTTCTCCCCTTTATATTGCTCTGCTCTCCACCTGCCCTCTGCCAGAACGTTGTCAGTCCTCTGCTATGCCTGGTCTGCTCAGCTCTGCTCTGCTCTGCTCTGCTCAACCTTCAAGTTTGCCTGCCTGCCCTGTCCTGCTCAGCTCTGCTCTGCTCAACCTTCAAGTTTGCCTTCCTGCTCAGCTCTGCTCTGCTCAACCTTCAAGTTTACCTCCCTGCTCTGCTCTGCTCAGCTCTGCTCTGCTCAACCTTCAAGTTTGCCTGCCTGCCCTGTTCTGCTCTGCTCTGCTCAACCTTCAAGTTTGCCTACCTGCCCTGTTCTGCTCAGCTCTGCTCTGCTCAACCTTCAAGTTTGCCTTCCTGCTCAGCTCTGCTCTGCTCAACCTTCAAGTTTACCTCCCTGATCTGCTCTGCTCAGCTCTGCTCTGCTCAACCTTCAAGTTTGCCTGCCTGCTCTGCTCAACCTCCAAATTAGCCAGCCCTGCCCCGTCCAAACTGTCTGCTCTGCCTGGATCCTGCTGCCCTGCGCTATCTGCCCAGCCTGAGAGTGAGTAGTAAATCTAAGACTCACTCTCTGATCCTCATAGTGTGGCTGATTCTGGTTTTTCTTTCAAGTATCCGCTCCGTGCTGCCCTTCCCCATGTGAAGACTCAAGACCTGTTCCTGTTACGCCATCCTGACAATAAACCTGTTCTTATCTCTACAGTTTGCATCTTGGGGTTCTTTAACTACCTTCCACATTTCTGACAGGAGGAGTTTAAATATCTTGGGGTCTTGCTCACAAGTGAGGGAAGATTGCAGCGTGAGATCGACAGGCAGATTGGAGCGGCGTCTGCCATTTTGGGGTCGCAGCTGAGGAGAGAGCTGAGCCAGAAAGCAAAGCTTTCCATTTACCGGTCGATCTTCGTTCCAGTACTCACCTCTGGTCATGAACTGGGTCATGACCGAAAGAACGAGATCCGGCTGAAATGAGTTTCCTCTGGAGGGTGGCTGGAGTCTTCCTTAGAGATAGGGTGAGGAGTTCGGTCACCCGGAGAGAGCTCGGAGTAGAGCCCCTTCTCCTCCACATCCAGAGGAGCCAGTTGAGGTGGCTCGGGCATCTGGTCCAGATGCCTCCTGGACGCCTCCCTACAGAGGTGTTCCGAGCATGAATGAGTGGAAGAAAATGGATGGATGGATGGATGGATGAATATTTTTTTTCACTGATTTGAAGTCTGTGTTTAAATGATTGATTGTGTGAGAACTGGACCAGGTGAGAATTTTGTTTATTTCTGGCTCCAACCAAAGGGAGTCAAAACTCGCCATTTATTTGTTATGTGAGTCACTAGATACCACAAAGTTTTAGTAAGGCATATGATTGGCCAATATATGACTGAAATGCACAACTCCTCAGTATGACTAGGCCATCAAAAATAAATTGCGGTTATTTGCACAGTTATTATTCATCTACCATTATTTACTCAATCGCTTGGTTGCAGTGATATTAGGTGAGCTGTTATTTGTCTTATCATTGTGTTTTTTTGAGCTGAAATGACCTGTAAATTTCTCCTTGTGGAATAAGACAAATTTATAAAATCTCTTGAGGTTAAAGGCATTTAGATCACTTACTTTTCAGTTGTTAATATTTCAGCTTTGCTGCTGTAGTCTTTGTTTTAATTGACAGCAATTATTTTTTCTTTAAAAAACAAATTCTCTGTATATAGTGTGTGGATTTTGGTTTATGCTGATAAATTACTTTTTTGTGGGAACTGGACTTGTGATCCAACATCACACATAGTTCTATTTGTATTCATCATGTTCTTTGAGTTTTTTTTTATTATTATTATTCATTTTTTTATGATTATAGGCAAATTATCTAAATTAAAATAACAATTGATCCCTTCAAAATAGTTCTCCCATAGAAGCACACAAACATACACAAGCTTTATTAGTAGGTATATTTGTAGATGTTCGTACGGGCATGAGTCCGAGTGTGTGTGTGTGTGTGTGTGTGTGTGTGTGTGTGTGTGTGTGTGGTAAGTGTACTCAAGTAGCAGCTATTTAGGTTCACCAACGAGGTTTCCAGATAAATGCTGGTGGCAGCTGCTGCCATAGCAACACCATTGTGCTCCTCCCTCCCTCCTCTTTCCCCATTCCAGACCACTCCTCCCACCCCTCACTCCTTCCCCCATTTCTGGCTGCATCCACATCGTTGTAGAGGGAGGACCAGAGAGGAGAGATCAGTCTTCTTACTCTGATTCACTGAAGAGACCGTGCTGAGACTGAAGGGGAGAAGGAGTACAGTGGGGAGGTGGTTTTTAGTTTCGGGACAAGATGAGTGAGGACAACCACTCCCACTACCGTCTGGATCCCAGTGATCGCCTCAATGGACTAGGGCAGAGGAGAAAGAGACCCAAGAAGGTACATGAATTGCAAAGAGCCACATGGTGTTGAGCGTGAGGGAGGTGGGAGCGGGGGGAGCAGTAGTGGAGTATTCTTGACCCCCCCCCAAGATGTTTTCTGTTTTGTATTTTGACATTTGCAGCATTGTGTGATGAGAGGGGCTGGTCTTCTTGGTGTTGTTGTTTTTGTAGACTCCTCTGTGTTGTGAGTTGTGGGAGGGGGCTAATCTGACATGCTGACAGGGTGGGTCCCTGCTCAGCTCACCTCCCTTTGTGTTGTTCCTCTGAATTTTACTGCTCGCAGGTATGGGGGGTGGGGACTATATCTTTTCCAGACCATGGACACTGTGATAGATTTTTGCTGCATTTCATTTTAATGTCTGGAGTCATTACGTATCAACACACCTATCAACCTATCAGCTTTATTTTTCTCAGATCTTATAGGTGTGTTCCACTGGGGTGCAGCAAAACTGTAATAAAAGACACCAAGTAGACAATTTTACTTGAAATAAAAGTTAACTGGTGCTCCACAAATATCACATAAACCTCCTATATAATTGCTCACGAGATCAACATTTTTATTTCTGAGATTGTGCTTGTGATTGTGATTGCTTATCAAGCCTTTCACAAAGTTGTATTCATTCTGACTTTTTTAGCCTCAAAACCTTAAAATAAACTTGTTTATTTCCTGAAGATATGCCATCTGAGTGCTGCCCCCTTCAGGTTGAAAGGAGTCATTTCAAAAGTTTCACTTCACCATACTCTGAGCTCCGCTATAAAAGCCGCGTCCATATTCGGGAAGTTAGGAAACAGTGGTCGAGTGCAATTGGCATTGATTCCAGTAAACTCCGTCCAGGTGATAGATTTGCAATGAACGTTTCACACTGGATTCTTTTTTTAATACGTTAGCCTTAATAAAGGCTAACGTATTAAATGATGAAAACACAATTAAATGATGCTATGATGTGCAGCATTTTACCACTCTCAGACATGGGCCCCCTTCGGTTCTGCAAACCCTTAGTTGTGCCGGGTGTTGTGCCAAGATATGCATCTCCTGTCAGAATTTGTATCCCCTGTCACTGGTGTCGTTTATTTGTTTTGTAACGCTCATATTGCTGCCCTGCCATTGGGTATTATATACAGAGAAAAATCCTCAAACTCCACAGAAAGTTTTGTGATGAAGCCATAGACATATATTATCACTATATACATATTACCCTATATCACTATATACAGTCAATGGGTGAAACTGGCATCACTTTCCATTATTGAACATGCTGTCTAGCCTTCCTTAGCCCCTTTTTTGCATTTTTCAAATCTGGACTGAAAGTGGAGTCAGCCTCCAACTGTTCTGTTGTGTTGCCCATGAAATCTGAATGGAGACGTTCTCCGAAATTCCAACTAAGAAGTCTGACTTTAGCTGTTTTTTCTTACGGAAAATCCTGACTTACAATCAAAGTTAGCTTTTTTATAACCACAGGAATAGATTGTTTTGTCTTACTAGTTTATATCTCCACACACAGTAGTGTTCTCACTCTGATAGGAAGTTTCTGAAAGTTCAAGACTGATGCTGGTATGTAACGCAGCAGTTCTTACACACAAAGTCAAATGTTTGAGGGAACAGAGACAAAGCATTTGGCAGGAGGGGCCCACCAGGAATCAATAGATGAATTATTGATATGCTCCCTCCCCCATGCTTAAATGAGCACAGAGTACCCGCACACACAGCAGTATGGTGACCTACGGGAGTTGAACTTGGCCTTTTTTCAGAACAGTAATGTGAAGGTCTTCTGTTAGTGTTTGCAGTTTGGCGCTGCTCACATCTGAACACAAAGCTGACTTAATGATACGTTGTCAGCGAGGTTCTCACTCTGTCCTCTTGCCTTTTTCTTGAAAGCACTAAGCACTTAAACCTCCTGATGCCTCAATTAAATCTATCCCTCTCACTGATCCGAGCAGGGCTTGGACCACAGCTCTGCTGGAAGCGGGCCGTAAACTGTGGGTTTTTTGCACTGATAGAAGGGCTTCAGAGGGGGCAGGTTTATTTTTCTGATGAGAGCAGGAAGGTTGCAGATGTACTGCTCCAGGAGGAGCATAGTTTAGAGCTCTAAAATGTTCAGAGATTTTCTGTTTTAGAAAAATAAATTTTTCAGCCACTGTTGTATGGTGGAGCATGTGTCATGGATGGCCATAGAAATGCAGGAGACAAGACTTGGTGACAGGAACTAAAAATATTTAATAAATTAAGCAAACCATGACAAAACCACGGGCACCGGCCAGTGACGTAAATGAACAGAGCAGATGACCTGACCATGAGAACTAAAAAACCAGACACTTAAATACACTGAGGCCGATCAACTAAATGAAGACAGCTGTGGATGATGAACCTGAACATGGTGAAACTGACAGGAAACAGAACATGACAAAACCTAAGCACAGAATCCTCACTATGGTTCAGTACACTCTGGAATTTGCTGCTCAATTGT
>NC_050529.1:23793669-23799861 GCF_002922805.2 Oryzias melastigma
AACAGCAGAGTGGAAGGCCATTACAAATTAAATGATCAAAAATATATATTTTAAATAGTTGCCTTATTGTAACTGCAGTTCTTTTAGCTGATGTGCTCTTACTAACGCCCAAAGAAGTTTGTATTTTTTAATTTATGGTGGTGGGGGGCTAGGGGTAAGGCGGTAATTTTACTGACAGCTGCCCCCCTTGCCCTCTCCCATCTTCACCCTGTGGGTGGTTTCTGTGTTTCTGTAGGAGCATGTTTTGACATTTGACGTGTATAGATGAAGATACCTCTTTAGTCACTTCTGCTTGTTTATTATTCTGTTTGATTGTTGTTTTTAGACTTGAAATGTCTGTTTGTTTAGGTAGTGAAAACATTTTCAGCATAAAAGTTGATAAGTTAGCAAAAAAAACTTAATAAAAACTACACTATACTTGATTAAGGCTAGGATTCAATGCTTCTGTTCATAGCTTAAAGTAATATTGTTCTTGCTCTGCTTGCTTTGTCTCATTGGCTGAAGTTTACAAGTAAATCTGCTTTATCCAATCAGCTGCTAAGGATTGTGAAGTGACTCCCATCTTTCCATAGAGTTTCTAGATGGTTCCAGATACAAAGAAGTTTGTGCAAGGATGGAGGGGAAGAATCAAATGTTAAACCAATGCATCTGTAGGATAATTGTGAATAGCTGAAGGAATAGTTACCAAGGCAGCAGTTTTATTGCTCAGAAATGAGAAAACTCAAGAAAAATGCCATTATTTTATGAATGGGAACCCACACATCTCAATGATTTGAGGAATGTTGTTAAAAATTATGTAAATGAACATCTCTTGTTTTATTCATAACTCAGCTTACATTCACTCTTTGTCTATTGTCTATTCACAATTGCCTACCTTACTCATGAGGGAAACAAAAAACAACTAAATAATTATAAAACAGATGGAACACTGAAATGCCTTCAATATATGAGAGACTGCTTTCTAACCTTCTACTTCCATAAACTTTCAGTTTTTTTTTCTTTCTCAAGATTTGGAGAGATATTTTTATGCAATAGAGAGAGATACCATGAAGGATGTGTGTATTTCAATCTTTCTGCTCTGTAAAAAATACCTAAAACTGCAGTGAACATTTTGAAGCTTCTAGCCTATGTGTGTAGTCATGAAGTAAGCTGATGAGTGTAAGTGTTTAATGCTGCAAGGCACAGTTTTTTTTTTTTTTTTTTTTTTTTTAAATCGAAGGTCAGGTTTGCATCAATCAAAGGTCAGGTTTGGACAGCCTGCAGCTGTTCAGAGCAGACCGCGACTGCCGGTCAGGCAAAACACGAGGAGGAGGACTATGTGTGCACATAAATGAGGGTTGGTGCACTAACTGTGGCGTGGAAAGAGGCTCCTGCTCTGGGGCAGTAGAGCTAATGACAGTGAAATGTCGTCCATACTACCTACCACGGGAGTTTACTGTTGTGTTCGTCACCGTTGTTTACATCCCACCGGGTGCCTGTGCCAACGCTGCAACACAGGAGCTTCATGATGTCATCAGCTCGCTGCAAGCCAAGCACCCAGAAGCGTTTTATGTGGTTGCAGGAGACTTCAATCACGTGAAACTGACGGACACCCTTCCCAATTTTTACTAACATGTCACCATTCCCACTCGACACACTGGACTGTGTGTACACAAACATCCGCGGTGCATACAGGGCTCTCCCTCGCCCCCACCTTGGCCTCTCTGACCACATCTCCCTGCTACTGGCACCATCCTACCAGCCTCTGATAAGAAAGGTAAAGCCAACAAGAAGAACTGTCACTGTGCGATGCAGGTTTTGTGCTGCAGGACTGCTTTCAATGCACAGACTGGCAGGTCTTCAAAGAAGCAGCTACGTATGAGGGAAAGGTGAACCTAGAGGAATACACCTCCTCTGTCCTGGGATTTATCTCCAAGTGTGCCAGTGATGTCGGTACCACAAAGTCAGTCATCTGTTATCCAAATCGAAAGCCCTGGCTGAACGCTGAGGTGAGAGCTCTGCTGAAAGCCAGGAATGCTGCATTCAGGGCCGGTGAGGAATCTGTACTGAGAGCAGCAAGGAATGAACTGACGGCTGCCATAAACCGAGCCAAATCCACATACGCCAGGAAAATTGAGGAGCATTTCTCTTCAAATGACCCCGGAGTATGTGGAGGGGCATTAAGTGCATCACAAACTTCAAAGCTAGGAATGCACAGTGTCCAGATCCTCTTTGGCAGATGAACTCAACAGGTTCTACGCACGCTTTGAGGATCCTGCTGTACCACCGCCCTTCACCAAACTCGCCACTCCACCAGGTGATGTGCCCCTCAAAGAGTCCGCAGCTGATGTGAGCAGGACCCTTAAAGGAATCAACCCCCCCAAAGCTGCTGGCCCCGATAACATCCCACTGCAGGTGCTGAAGGACTGTGTATCTGAGCTGTCTGAGGTGCTAGCAGACATTTTTAACATCTCTTTGTCTGAGGCATCTGTTCCAACCTGCCTAAAAACATACGTCATTGTTCCTGTGCCAAAGCGTTCCACAGTTGCGAACTTAATGACTAGCGACCCATAGCACTGACCCCGGTAGTCATGAAGTGCTTCGAGAGGCTGGTTATGGCCCATATCAGGAACTACATCGATGCCACTGTGGACCCGCAGCAGTTCGCTTACAAGAAGAACTGCTCCACTGATGATGCCATCTCATCTGTGGTCCACACTTCCCTTCAGCAACTGGAGGGCAGGAACACCTACATCCGCCTGCTCTTCCTGGATCTCTCCTCAGCCTTCAACACCATCATCCCACAGACCCTGCTGCAGAAACTCTCCACCCTGGGCCTGAGCCCCACACTAGGGAACTGGGTTCTGGATTTCCTGACAAATAGACAACAGACTGTCAGGATCCACAACACCATCTCCCGTACCCTCACCCTGAGCACTGGCACACCCCAGGGCTGTGTATTGAGCCCCCTCCTGTTCACTCTGCTGACATATGACTGCTCGGTGAGACACCCCAGTTGCCATATAGTCAAGTTTGCAGACGACACAGTGGTAGTAGGACACATTAGCAACAACGATGAGTCTGACTACCGAGACGAGGTGGAGATGTTGGTGCAATGGTGCAGAGAGAACAACCTCTGCATCATCGTGAAAAAGACCAAGGAGATGGTGGTGGATTTCAGGAAAAGCAGACGCCCCACCCCACCCCTTCACATTGATGGAGCACCAGTGGAGCTTGTCTCCAGCTATTAGTATCTGGGTGTGCACATCAGCGAGGACCTCTCTTGGAGCACCAATACTTCCAAGCTGGTCAAGAAGGCCCACCTGCGCCTGTACTTCCTCTGGAAGCTGGACTTGGAGGCTCAGCCCTGATGAGCTTCTACTATGCTGCTGTGGAGAGTGTCCTCTGCACCTGCATCACCGTGTGGCACGGCAGCTGCACCATTGCTGAGAGGAAAGCTCTGCAGCGTGTGGTAAAAGCCGCCCAGAGAACTGTGGGGGGAGAGCTGCCAACCACCACAGACCTCTACATGATAGGATGCAGGAGGAGGGGTCTGAACATAATCAAAGACCCCACCCACCCGGCACATGGTCTGTTCCAACCACTCCCATCAGGCAGGAGGCTGAGGAGCATCAGATCCAGAATCACCAGGCTCCGAAACAGCTTCTTCCCTGAAGCTGTCAGGCTGCTGAACTCTGTGTGACTGTTGTGTTCTATATGTTTACTTTATTTATTTGTTCATTTGTTTGTTTATATTTTTCCCTGGGACCTGAATTCCAATCTCTGACAGTGACATTAATAATAAATCCTTTGAATCATTTGAATCATCATCTGTTTTTCTCTGGGATTATTGCTTTCTTTTTTTAATTTCCTTCAGCATTTCAGATTTAGCATGTCATCTGGATCACTCTCCAGTCTTCTCTGAGAAGAGTTTAAACACTCTGCACTGTCTCTTTTTTGGACCGCAAACAACACAGATGGCCTGTGAGTTTAACACCCCTAAGTTGCCATGACAACCAAGAACCTAACTGTCTAAACCCTCATTGGAAAACATCTGAGGCAGCATCTCGAGCTCTGGCAGCATATTCTCTGACTCTCAGCTATGTTTTTTTTGTCCCTGAAGTGACAAACCAGTTTATTTGAAATCATATTTGACAACGTGCAGAAGTACTACAACTTTAAATTGTAGAATGTTTTTTAGGAAATTATTAAACAAGGCTGTTGCTGTATGCCCTTGGTTTTGAAAAATTAGGGTGTGGCAATTCCCTGTGCAACCGTCAGCCAGTTTTTTATGCTTGAAGAAAATGCAATAATTGTCATATTGAAGTAAAGAATTAAATAGTGTCCACACTCTTGAGTCTCACAGATTTAACCCTTCCGCTTTTCTTTGCTTGTTTACATTAAAAGTGGGGTCATCTGGACCACATAACATTTTTTTTTTTTATCTTTGATTTTTGAGTTTCACTAATGTCCATAGCAGACATAAAATCCTGGCCACCTTTGTCCACATTTGTCATGGAAGGAATCACACATCAATATGTGGTTGGAGTCATCTGGACCCCAAAGAGGCAACAAATGGAAACAACATCATAAAGCATCCAGGTCTAAATAGTAAACTAGAATGGGCGGGGTCTGTCCACACACACACTCTGTAGTTACAAACACACCCCAGGTATAGGTCAGGGCCCCTCAAGGGAAACCCACCCACATGCTCCAGATAACCGACCGCCCCTGCCGCGGGAGGCCCAAAGGGGAGCAAGGAAGGGGCCGCCCACCCTTCGAGGAGAGACGCACCCAAGAGAAACGGAGGAGCCAAGGAGTGATGTAAACAAGGCCCGACCAGGCACACTTACGGGTGGAGCTTGGGAGAGGACTAGTTCTCGAGAGCAACCATTCATTTGTAATGGAACCCGCACCACTGACAACTGGACACCCCCAGGCTCCGATATAGTTTGATCCCCTGCTCTAGATCTTAAATCTCGGGGATCCCACTCCAGGCGTGGAGAGGAGACCGCTGGGCCCAGGAGACCGGCACCCAAGAGACAAGACCACAAATGTCTGAGCTTCTGAGACTCATCTTGAACATTCTCTGACCAGTATAATAAATTCTATGGAGAGTTTTAAATTGGATTAGTTGTAAGTTTGGACTTTTAGTTAGTTTAAAGGTGTTTAGACACATTTATGTCCAGAAGCTTTGATCTGTGCTGCTTCTCAGGTCTGCATCCCATTTGGTTATTTGAATTGAAATGTTATTATCTAGGTTGCATAAGAGTTTGTATATTTTTGAGAGAATCTTATTCATTGAAAGTTTAAAGAAAGGGGTAACTGGTTCTGGTAATTTTGAGTCATTTTCATTGTATTTAACTTTTTTTGTAATTATAGATTTCAGTTGCTGGTATTCCAAGAAGTGATTTATTTCATGTTTATCTTGTAGTTCCTGGAGTGTTATAAATCTTTTATCAATAATTAGGTGCTCTACTAGTGTTACGTTCCCTGCTTGCCAAGCTGGGAAGTGTAACATCTTTTTGTTTATTAGGATGTCTGGATTGTTACAGATGGGTGTCATTTTACACAGTATGACTGAGGACTTGGACACTTTGAGAAAATCCCACTAGGCTGTTAGTGTGGTGCTTATGTTGATACTTGGAAACAATCATGTTTTTTTATCATTTGGCTGATAAATGGTAGATCTGACTGGTTGATTTTTCCACAAAACTCCTGTTCCAGGTCCATCCATGAGTTATTTTCTGGATTGTTTTTTAACCATTTTAAAATGTACTGTAATCTATTGGCGGTAAAATAATTGTTGAAGTTTGGCAATTGCAACCCTTCACATCTTTTTGCAGATTTTAGAGTTTTAAATGGGCTAAGTATAGGGTTCGCACGCAGGATCCCTGGGTTCAATCCCCGGGGTGACCACTGATCTCCATCCAGATTGGGTCCTTAGACAAGACCTTTAGACAAGACCATTAGACTCAGCCGTATCTAGCTTTCTCTGAAAAAATAAACCAGCAAGATTCAGCCTTAAAACTTTTTTACTAATAAAGTTAAATACAATGATAGTGACTTAAAATTACCAGAACTAGTTACCTCTTTTTTTAAACTTTCAATAAATAAGATTTTCACCAAAATATACAAACTCTTATGCAACCTAGATAATAACATTTCAATTCCAATAACCAAATGGGATGCAGACCTGAGTAGCAGCACAGA
>NC_050529.1:23800338-23802633 GCF_002922805.2 Oryzias melastigma
TGGCCTCCTGGGCCCGGGCGTAGGTGGTATGGGGTGCGCGGTTGCGTGGGGGTCTGGCGCGGCTTGGTGGGGTGGTCCGCCTGCTTGTGCATGGGGGGCTGGCGTGGGGCCCCTTCCTGGGGGGGGCCCGCCTTCGTCGGAAGGGGGGGCTCACCTCCACCTGGGGGCTGGGATCACTCCCTCTCTGGCTCTGGGGCGGGTTGGAGTAACCCCCTTGGGGCCTCCTCCCCACGCCGGGAGTGGGATCCCCTAGATTTAAGATCTAGCAGGGGATCAAACTACATCGGAACCTGGGGGTGTCCAGGTCTCGGTGGTGCGGAGTCCAGTCCTTGCTCTCGAGAACTAGTCCTCTCCTTAACTCCATCAGTGGGTGTGCCTGGTCGGGCCTTGTTTACATCACTCCTTGGGGCCTCCGTTTCTCTTGGGTTCCCCTCTGCTCGGCGGGGGTTTGATTTATCTGACAGAGAAATAACAGTGAAGAAAATTAACTACTGTGGTAATAAAACTGAAAATGTGATGTCTTAAGAACTTAAAAAATAAGCACATAACCTTAAAACTAACTAAATAAATAAAACTAATAAATTAAAACTAATAATGATATCAGCTATTCATGAACACTCATCAAATTTTATGCTAAAACAAAATCATAATTTATTTTTAAGAATTTTAAAAGAGAACAGGAATCACATTTGGTCAAAAATGTTCTATAGCTCTAAAGATATCTAAGCTAAAGTCACTAAACTTTATCACATGACTAATTATCACTCATATAACAAGAAAATAGTATTTTCTTTCCTAGTTTATATTTGCTGTATTTTTACTTGTTTATTAAAGCTACTTCACAGAAGTGTTTTATTTAAGTTTTTAATGATAAAAGAAGGTTATTAAAATATAAATGAGGGACAACACTAATCTGTTTCATTTATTCATGTTTTAAATGTATTATAAAAGTATCGGATCGGGACTCGGTATCGGCAGATACACAAAATCAAATGACTCGGAATCGGATAGGGCCCAAAAAAACCTGATCGGGACATCCGTAGTTTTATCAGCGCTTTTCTTGTGGAAATCCTGATGCGGCCCAGCCTCACCAAAATCTGCCTCCAGCGGCCCCCAGCTAAATTGAGTTTTATACCCCTGCCTTATGGCCTGTCTGCTTTAGTATCCTCCGCTGTTAACTTGGCAATACGAGATAACTACAGTGGGTTTTTTATGTCACAGTGTAATTCAGCTGGAAGCCTCAGTGAGTACATTAACGGTTTATAACTCTTGATGTGGCTGCAAGTTTTGCATTAAAAAAAAACATTTTTTTAGCATCTTCTTATTATATTGCTTTCAATGAAGGGGGTTGATTGGTTGAAATTATTATTATCATTATTATTATTATTTTTACTGCTTTGAGCTGCTCGAAGCATGAAAAGCACCTTTTTGTTTACATATAAATAAAGTTTAATCTTTGATAATTCTTTTTTTTTGTATTAATACTTTAATAATATATGCAAAATTGTTTATAAATAAATGTCATTTTTTGAAAGTGCCCCCAGTTTTTCTCGGTTTCAAAAAAGAAATACTTATGTGGAAGACTACTTTGAAATAAAATAAAATGCCCAAAACCAATGTATCGTTTGAATTTTTAGAACATATTTTTGAAATAGGCTTATCCCTTTCGGGCTCGCCACAGCGTAACAGCACCAGGGCCGTGAGAGACATTTGGAGGGGCAGGTGCTCAAAGTTAAAAAAAAAGGGCACATGGAACAAAAATTTGAAGCACTGTACAACATACCTTACAATATATGGTGCTGATTCATGATCTGCCCTTAATTATTATTCATTAGTAAAAATAATAAAAAAAAAAATTATATGAAATAATGTGTCTTAATTGCATTTGTACATATTCATTTTTTGTATAGCCCGTATTTACAAAACACAGATTGCTAGCTTCACGGAGACAAACTAAGATTCAAAATGAACCCACACTAACCAAATAACGCTAGATTACTAATCTAAAAATTAATGTTTAAATTAATCTTAGATTAGCCTACATAAACTTTAAAATATCGGATGGTGGGACATTACAACAGTAACCAGAGCAAACATTAACTGCTCCTAAATCAACCAAATCATCCAAATTTTTAGAGGGCCTATATAACGTTAAACTAAATGCTCTAGACTTTGAGTGATGTTTTATTTTATTTTTTTAAGCATCGTTTTGCAGGGTGTTCCCTCCCCCGCCTGCCTATGTGGACGGCACACACAGCCCAACTAGCCTATCTTGGTGTAGGTATGTGACAAAAA
>NC_050529.1:23815372-23825327 GCF_002922805.2 Oryzias melastigma
CCCCTGAAGGGAAAAGCCAAAAGGAAAAGAAGAAGAAGATGTAAAGGCTTCATTCTATGATGCATACTATTAGTGTGAACGGGAGTTGACACCTGTGCTCAGGTGAGTGTTTATGTTTTGCTAACATGGATGATAATGTCATGTACAAAAGGGGAAGGTGCCCGGTCATCCCCACACCAAGACCCCCTGCCGAAGCAGCAGTAGGTCCCCCCAACACCCGCCACAGGGCTGCCGAGGGAATTCGCCCATCGGGCAATCCCGCCAAGCACCCACAGCAGGGCACGTGAGCCTGCCGCAGCGGCCCCCCATGCCAAGGAGCGGGGAGGCACAGGGGCACATAGATTGCAGGCCCCAGCAAAGCCACCGCGTGCGCTGGTCCTCCACCGCACCAGGAGGACCAGCACGAGGCCCTACCCCCGGAGAGCCCCCCAACCCCGGACGAGCAACCCGCCACCACCCAGCAGTACTGAACATCCCCCCCACCCCACCCCACCACAGGAACAAGTCAGGGCCACCCAAGGGAGACCCGTCCCATGCCCCAGACATACGCCTGCCCCCGCCGCAAGAAGCCCGGGGGGGAGCGAGACAGGGCAATAAAATAATTGTTGAAATTTGGCAATTCTAAGCCCCCACATCTTTACTTTAAAGTTTTGAGGCTGATTCTTGCAGGTTTATTGTCCATAGAAAGCTGGATATGGCTGAGTCTAAAGCTTAAACCATTTTAGTGGAGGTTGTGTGGGGATCATTGAGAATAGATAGTTAACTTTTGGCAACAGGAATTTCCATCAGTTTTTGAGCTGGCCGCACGTAAATAAATGAGAATAACATCAGCCTTAGCAAATTACCTTCGAAGTTTGCTATGTAGGTTGACAAATACAATTTAAATCCATTTTGCATTGGAGCATTTTGCAGGAAAGACAAACGATGCGCCTAACATCGTTGATGCTTACTCTTAGAAGCTCCAAAAGACATCCTGTAAACTCAATCACTCAATCTCCCAGTGTTGTTAAAATACAGGGTTGTGTCAGGAAAGGACATCTGGTATAAAACTCTCTGCCAAACCACCCATGCAAATCAGGGAAAGCTGTTTAGCTGTGGCAACACCTGAAGCGATACGTTACTGTTCAAGGATTTTAGCGTCTTGTGCAGACATAAATTTTCAGGCAATCATTTAATATGACATCAGGGTAAAACATTAAAGACATGTATTTTTGTTTCTTAAGAAGAGAAGCAATGGATGGTCTCATTATGGCCTCAAAGGAATCAGGACAACTAATGTGGGGGGTGAGATATTAACCTTCCCAAGCACACCTCAGTCTCTCTGTCTACACACTGTAATAGTCTGTCACCATTCAGTGTCCACTATCAGCACATATGAGCAGGTTCTCAGATTATGGCGTTGTTTGCTTCACAGACAGTGGTTTTTTGTGCCAATGTTTTCTCGAAAGCTCATTAGGTAAGAAGTTGAGCTAATGAAACCCAGGGGAAGAGGTTATCTAACACACTGAGAGCCTTTGTTCCGTCTTCCTCTGCTGTCACCACTGACAACGCCCCACACCCTTCTTGTTGCCAGGCAATGAGGGATGGAAAACAGCCTCTATGCGGTAGTGTTCCTTATTGTTTAACTAGACTAAGTATTCATATGTGTCTTTACATTAAATACATTCTTGTGCTTTTGCAATTTCTGCCAGTCAAGAAGAAAATTAGATTCATAACACATCAAAATTGTAAAGCCTTAATCTAACCCAGTAAAATCTGGGAACAATTATTTTCCTTTTAATGATAAAAATGACTGTAAATAGAATTGATTGTCATATAACGACAAACACATTTACAATAATGCAACTGTTCTGTTTGTAACATGAGCTTTAGACTGATTTAACTGTCTTGTGGGGGGCATCAGGCAAATGTAAAGGTTTGATCATGTAAATAGCTCAATGTGACGTTGGTTGTTATCTGCAGGGGCAACCTGAGATCGTTTATGGCTTAATCCAGACAACACAGCCATTTACCCGCTCTGCAAGAGGTTATTAATTAAAATCTCTCCCCCCTGGACCATAGACACATGCACCAGAAATACCTACATGTTCACACATGGTTCTTCATGTCCCCAACCCCCCACAGTTTGTGTTTACTTGTGCCTGTCAGACATGTGGGATTGATGTGAAAGGACTTGATGAACTATGCAATTAAAAAGATTGCTTCCTGTGAAGCATAAGTTTAGAATCTGGTTTTGACTCCCAAGATTATTTGAGTAATTTGTTAATAATAGCATGTGCTAATGTTTCATAAACTAAGGTGTGGCCAAATAGACGGTGCTTCTTTTCTCTGCAGTGCAGTGACTACCATGGTAAACTGACATGCTCTTGTAAATCTGGCAGATGCTTATATAACTTTTAATTTGAGAGTGTTTTTTCCATTTTAAGTTCAACTGTTTTAACTTTCAACACATGTTCAAGTGCCACACTGTTGTTCATAGAGCCCTAAAACTGACTTAAAAACATGCTTAGCGCTGCGCCACATTTCAGTGTTTTTGTGGTTTAGCAGTCAACAACTTAAACTGGAACTTCCAGCAAGCCATCAATGAACCCCCGTTTTGTTCGTTGAACATGAATGCCAGAGTTCTGGATACAGAAGACAGAAATTTGGATTGAATTACGTTTACACAGACTTCTTATTGAAACTGGTGATGTCAACATGAGCTGACACATCTGCTGTGAATTTACCTTTATTTTACTTTTGTTTAGATCTAAGTTTTTGTTTTTTTCTACTGATGATGAATTTAAAAATACTGCATTTGGATCCAAAGTGTTTGATAGTTTTGTTTGGGAATAATCTTTTAAAATGTAAGGGTTTGTTATTCATTCAGACAACTTGTTCATGCAAACCGAGCAATAAAGTGGCATTTTGGTCTTTTTCTTTTGTCCAGGAATGGGGGGTTTACAGTTATATCCCTTTAGCTTTACACAGCAAACTTTACTTTTCATTTGGCTTTGCAGCTCCTGCAGGTGGGGTAGGCTACTACAAGGGTTGGAGTTCTGAGTTCTGAGGAGTAATTGTAAGAGTAAAGCTTTTCTTTAATCAGACTTCAGCAACATTTTTCCCCTCAGCCTATTGATCTATGTCTCTGTGACCAATAGTGAATTTCTGGAGGAGATCAGTGACCACATGCATCCTGCTTTAGTAATCCTATACACAATAGGTTAATCCCAAATTGGTTAGTTGATGGTTTAGCCTTCAAACACAAGAAACATGAATATTGCTTTCTTTACCCATATTTTGAGACCTAGAAACAGTAGAATTCTCAGCTCCATGTCTGTCTAAACCCTACTCCATGAAGCATCAGGGTGGTTTTTATCCAGAAATGAAGCGGCACAGACAGATTCATCACAAATGTCAGAAAACTGAAATAATTCTAGTATATTAGATTAGCAGATTACTATGTCTCTCTCTCTCTCACTTTTTTTTTTTTTACAAGTTGTTAATTCTTAAGTATAAGAACTCCAAAAGTAATTGGGATTTTGGTTTCATTTGTGTCTGCTTAATTAAGTGCAGGATTAGCCGTATGGCAACAAAAATACAGCAAGCATTTTCAGTCATTATTCAATATGTAGACCATCAGTTTTGTATCAGACCACAAGGTGGCACTGCATCATGGAAAAACAAAAGGGGTGAGGCCATGGACAGCTAAAAACACTGCAGAGGAAGCCTTATGTGTGTAAATCATGAGTCTTTACGCATGATTAGTTATTGCAGAATAACAATGTTGTTGAGTGGGCTCACGGGTGCACCTTTATGCACCGACATTTGTCTGGCTGGTTTTCATTTTCAAAGCTTTTCAGTGTGATGTATCGATTAGGGAGATGCTGGGATGTATCTTAAAAAAAGAATTTGAAGTCTTGCAAATAGGAGACAGCCATACTGGTATTGGCAGAAACACAAAGAGAGGGACAACCAGGGCTGTCACTTGCTGGCGTATTTAAACACTAGCATTCATGTGCATCAAAGACAAAAATATCTTCCAGGAAAAAAAAAATAAATAAATAACAGGAAACAAACACTGATATGTTCCCTCTGTTTCAGTATTGATTTTTTTATAACAAAGAAGATAGATGCTGAAAGAGATACAAACCCTTGAGATCCCCCTCTGATTTTAGCACAAATGGTGCCGTCCTTGCTCTTTTACTAAAGGACACACGCAGATACTTCCGCTTCCCGCATCTCCTCCCCCATACCTCTAACTCCTCCTTCATGCACTCCCCCACACCTTCGCCTGGATCAGTGGGGAAGTGGTGTATTTAGAGAGGCTTGCTGGGTTGTCATAGCATCTGCTTATACCTCTGTAGCGTAACTGTTGGAGGGGTGGAACTCTCCTCTGCCTTTCTCTGTCTTTATAGGTCGTCTAGTTTACCTCTTAGTGATGTGTACTAGACCACGACTCCTCCCTTTTCAGCCCTGCTTTAGATGAAGTTGCTGTGGCTGTGCGTAGCTGCAGGGTTGGAGGACTGAGGATACCAGTGCTCTTCTTTTCCCACACTTGTCCATTTGAGACTGTTTGTCCTTGGAGGAAGGAGGCATCACCTAAGGTGGAGGCTCAAAGCTTCAATCTTACTTTTGTAAGAGCTGTTCAAGAGCAGCCATGGCTCACGCTGCAGCTCACATTAAGAAGGCCAGGTCTGAGATGGAGCAACCTCCGGACTTGAAGGCTCTGGAGAAAGCCAGAGAAAGGAGGAGGCGTTCCCGAGAAAGGGCCGAGCGCAGGCGGAAGGTACCGCATTTCCCATCAACTCCTTCCCACTTTTGTGTGAGCAAAGTGTTGGTGGTAAATACCCACCCCCCTCATTCATCCTCGCAACCATCACCATCATCATCTGCATGGTCCATAAGTCAACCACTGCAGCGGAGTTCTGACAAAGATTAACATCCACAACTGCATCCTCCATTTCCATGTGCAGCTGAGAACATCGAAAGCAAAAGATTTGTGGAAGGACTCCTCAAGACTAATGCATCAGATCTAAAGAGGCAGGCTGTGTTCCAAAATGAATCTTCTGATCACATCAGCCATAAAACCGCACAGAAGAATTTACTGTGAGTTTAGTTTCATGATCATTGCGATTGCTCCTCTCTGCCGTATTAACACAACCTCATCAGTCATTTCTCTGTCAGCACTGGCCCCCACCTCCACTGCACATCTTTAGTTTTTTTTCCGACAGCATCAGTAATTCCAGTAGGTGTTGATCCACAGACAAATCTGTGGATGCATCCAGGCAGGTCAGTTTGTTACCAATCTGCTTTCAACCAGATTCCACCTGAAAAAATTGAGAGCTCCAGCTGTGCATTTATTGGTGAAGCTGCAGAGATATACACTTTGTTCATGTTCAGTAGTTTTAATGAAGGCTTTGCTCCATTTTGCCTTTTTACAGAGGAATCTGGGAAGGACTTTTTTCCATTTTTTTTCCACTTTAATAACTTTTAAAATAATAAAAAAAAATACCCCAATTGTTTATTGGAATTTGTTCTTTAGCAATGCTTCGGTTAAAGTGACCCAACATAGTCTTTACTGTTTAAGATTTTAAACTACTTCAGCATATAAGAAGTGTCTGACATGCACTGTAAAGTCTTTTATGTGGTGACAGGAGGTAAATGACGGAAAAGGAGCAGATTAGCTGGACAGACAACACGGTCCGAGTAGATCACTAACAGTAGTTACAGTTTCTGTCAATGTGATATGCAAAATGAGCGGAGATGTTTATTAAGCCATAGTCTTAACTATGATATTAATTAGAGCAGAAGATAAAACTTAGTTTTATTGATTATTTTCAGGGTTCCAGGGGGGTTTTAAAAAGTCTTGAGTTTTGATTTTCCAAGCCTTAAAAATTGTGCAGTTGGAAACTTCTTTGATTCACATTTCTTGTCAAAAATGTACTTTTTTGTACCACAATTATTTTGATCAAATGATGGAAATAAACAGCAGAGAATCGATCATTATACACCAATACGCCAACCACTGGTTTAAGAGAAGAAGAAAAAAAAATAAGTGTGCTAAAGCATCACAGCACAGATCACAAAAAACAAGATGAGAAGCTACAGATTTGATCATAAAATATTAATAAAATGGTAAATAGTTAATAAAACAGTAAACAAGCTAAGAATTTAAACTTAAGTCTTTGATGTGCATGGCCTTAAAAAGGTCTTAAAAAGTCTGAAAAAAACTTGTAGGAATCTTGTTTTGTTGTAAAACCAGAAGACAAACTCTGATCAAGACAAAAGTTTGTATAGAAAGACGTTCACGCCCTCCAGTAATACTTGCTTCACTGGAGCATTGAATGGAATCAGGTATAATCCAAGATACACATTCAGTTAAAAGTCCAACTCACTTTCTCGCTCATTTTGTACACACACGGGCATGGTGAATGATTCTTTAGAGCTGTCTTCGAGAATGTTGGATATGTAATCCTATGTATGTCTGTGTCTGTGTGCACATGGAAATATTGGTGCTTTTTGTGACATAAGTACTCTATAAATAAATACTGTAAATTTGTATAGATATATTTGATACTTGTAAGTAGTTGTGTGAATATTGTGAGATGGTGTGTGTATGTACGTGTGTGCATGAGCGGCAACCCATGGTTTACTTATGGCATTTATCTCATATCATGACTTTGTATTATCTTTGATACCCTCACTTGCCCTCCCCCACACACCACCCTCTCTTTCTGTCTCCCCTCATGTCCTGTCTGTCTAAGCAGCTAAAAATTAATAAGTTCAGTTTCAACACACTTATTTATTACACTTTTACAACCACAATTGTAAAAGCAAAATATGTGGATCACAACAGGCATTCAGCTTCTATTTGTGCGTTCATTTGCTGGATAGGACAAACAATAAAAATAAAAGAACTTGCCACTAAAGCCTCAGTCACATCATGCACCCATACAGAGGTTGACCTATATTACTGCTGCGAGTTTGTGGGTTGTGGGGACCCAAAGAGGGTCATAGAAAGGAGGGGAGGCATTTCAAGGTGAGCACAAGTCTTCTTTGCAGTTCCCTTGAGGCTTGTGCATACTCCATGCATGAATGCCGCATGCATGGTCAGTAAGGAGTCAGCTCTCACACCTTAACAACTAAAATGTGGTGTAGGAGCACCACACAACAGCATCAACCGTATGTTATATGTCCATACAACTTCCATTATCCTAACAATAATTTCCCAATACACTTACCACATGCACAACTGTGACGTTGAGGTGGCCATGCGTGCCTCAAGGGACCTGCAAAACACACAAGCACTCATTTTTAAGATGATTATAATCAATTTTATTTTAAAGTACCTCTAGAACACTGTTCAGGATTATCAATAAAATCACAAGAATATATGCAAAAAAGCACAATAAAAAGCAGGTGACAAAAAGTGAACAGTTAAATCAGAGGGAAAAAGCAGATTTAAACAGGAAACAAAGGTTAGGAGGGTGAGAATTCCAGAATTTAGGAGCCGACTAGTTGAAGGCTTTGCTCCTCATGGTAACAAGTCGGGCTGGGGCAACAGAAAGTGGGACAAAAGAGGACTGAGGAGAACCAGAGGGATTATTGGTAGGTAGGAGCCAGGTTATGGAGTTAGAATTTGATTGTGGGGGATTATTGGTAAGGGCTGCACGGTGGCGCAAGTGGTTAGCGCTCTCGCCTCACAGCGAGAAGGCCCCGGTTCGACTCCCGGCTGGGACCTTTCTGTGTGGAGTTTGCATGTTCTCCCCGTGCATGCGTGGGTTTTCACCGGGGACTCCGGCTTCCTCCCACCGTCCAAAAACATGCTTCATAGGTTAATTGGTGACTCTAAATTGCCCCTAGGTATGAATGTGAGAGTGACTGGGTGTGTGATTGAGGCCCTGCGACGGACTGGCGACCTGTCCAGGGTGTACCCCGCCTTCGCCCATCAGTGGCCGGGATAGGCTCCGGCACCCCCGCGACCCCGAACGGGATGAAGCGGTCAAGAAAATGGATGGATGGATGGGATTATTGGTAGTCAGTGCAGCTGCTGGAAAATGTGCGTGAAATGACCAAAGGAAGGGGTTCTGGAGATGATGCGGGCAGCTGAGTTCGGGAGGAGTTGGAGATAGTTGAGGGTTTTATGGTTGAGAAAGTCAGGGATGGAGAGAGGAGCTGAGATGCTGATGTATCACCTGAATTTTGATTAAAAATGAGAAGAGGGAGTTACAAGTTCCGTTGTAAAATAAATGAGGAGAGAGACTGGTGGAGTTGTTTAGATTTGCTTTTGTTTGAAAAGATGGGTTCAGCGAAGTAGTTTGTTTTTGTGCATGAAACCATGTCCTTACTCTGTAATATATGTGATTCATAGATTTCTTTATGTTTGGATAACCCAGTTATTCTATAGAGCAGCTCTAACTGGTGACCTTTGGCTTTCATTTAATGGAGCTCGGGGTGAACCAGGCAGCAGATTTGGTGAAGGAAACAGATTGAGTTTTAACAGGAATACGATAGTGAAGAGAATCAGAAAGAAGGTTGTTATAAGAGGAGACAAGTTCCTCAGGGCTTGGTATATCTGAGATAGGATTATTGTATATGACAGAGGTAAGAGTGTTCATGTTAATATTTTTGACATTGGAAGACAAATGAGGCGGGATGGTTTAGCGACAGACATGGTGATGGAGACGTTAAATGACACAAGAAAACGAGTAGTTCCATGAATTTCATCAGTGAAGCAGTTAATAGGGGTTACTCCACAGCAGTAAACCAAGTCCAGAAGTCCAGAACTGATATGTTGATTTAAGTTGAGGCAATCCAAACATGAGCAGATGTCTGTGGTGATGGTGAAGCAGATGCAGCATTCCCTCTCTATGACCTCCATAGGCCCAGGCAACTAAAAAAAAAAAAATACAGCACCTGTATGCATCAACCTCTGTATGGTTGCACGTGACTTAGGCTAAAGTTTGTGCCAGAGCTGTAATTGAAATTAGTGGAACTGTTACATAAATTGCCTCATAATCCTTCCCTCCCTTGTCTATCTGGTCTGTTTTCTTTTTTTTTTTCTTTGCGGCTGTCCAGTACTCTATTGTAGTAATCTACTCAGTATTAGTCATGAAAAATGTGTATTTGATGTAAATTGATGATAAATTGATAAAAAATATGTTTACTTTTCTGGAAAAGTGCACATTTTATCTGATCCTTATTGTAGTATTGGTTCTTTGCATTATACATACTAAGCTGGGACACTGTCCCTTTCTTTTCTTCTTACATAAGTTGGATGATCTGGTGCAAAAACAAGACCACTAATTTCCAAAGTCTGTTTTACATGACAACCAGAGCACACATTGAAATGTTCAATGGACATTAGCTCAGGGACAGATAATTACAATTTAAATTTGAAATGGCCTTCAGATTCAGCTCCACAATTAGACATCACGGGGGTTTCCTCCCCCAAGGTCACATGTAACAGAAACAATATCCAATAAGTACATCTCAGATTAAACAGCCTCAGACAACATATTTAATGATAGAGCAGCTAAATGAAGAAGCTTTTCATGTTGACACAAGGGATGTGACTTGATTTTCTTTTTTTGCACAACTGTGTGTGAACAATGAGACGTTTCATAAAAACAACTAAACAGACAAAAATTTTCTTGGAAATCAAAGAGAACCACGAAAAAGTTTTACCTATTGAACTAAGTTTAAGTTTAAGTATATTAGATTTATATGGCACCTTAAAATGACCTTGGTTGAACAAGGCGCCGCACATTAGGAACAATAAAAACACAGCTAAAAAGTTAAAAACAGATAAGTGTTTTACAATCGACTTTAAAAACCTTGACAACAAAATATCGGACGGAGAGGAATCATCACAGGACAGGAATCACATTTTAATAGAGAGAAATCAGGCTGGGAACTGTGAACTGTGTGCTAAAATGGGTGCTAGCAGCTCACAAGTAACATCCTAGTTTGG
>NC_050529.1:23825415-23831043 GCF_002922805.2 Oryzias melastigma
AATAAATCAAAGAAAAGAAAAACATCTTGAAAACATAACACAACATAACATAACCATAGCATGAGAACATTTCAAACAAAATTTGGGCATGTTGGTAAAGGAGCGGGCAAAAGCCGAGCTTATTAAAGCCGGCCCCTTTTACTTTTCCTGTTAGTTTAACAACACATTATTGTCAGCATGTCATCAAAGAAAATAATAATGATAAATAAATCAACATTTTCATTATCACCACCATTCTTAGCAAAGCTTCACACTTTTAGACAAAGATTACATACATTATCCTTAAATTCCATACCCATTATACTGTGACCAAACCATTTTTTTGTAAAGTGTTTTGAAGATATGAATGTTTTGACATTGCTTGTGTTTATCACCCAGACTGTTACATAACTTTACCCCTGACACAGACACACAAAAACCTTTTCTGGTAGTTCTTATTAATGGTAATTTAAACATTCTGTCACCACTCAGATTATGAGATTTCTCTTTGAAAAGAAATAGGTTTTGTAAATTAATTGGTAAGACTTTATTGAACGCTTTGAAAAGAATTTGTGCTGTTTGGTATTTAACTAAATCATGTAGTTTCAATAGTTTTGCTATGTTTTTATTAATGTTTCATGTTTTTAAACATAGCAAATGTTAATCGCACATATTCACGTTCAACCTGCACTAAAACTGATGGTAATTCATGTAGGAAAGATGTAAAATGTTCGGTCAAGATGCACATTGCTGCATTGTTTTGCAAGCTCGTAGCTAGCTACTGTAAGAGACTAAATCTTGTTGTCGGTCGAAGTTGTTTTTTTTTTTTTTGTAAGAAGTGTAAGTGAGTTCGCACATAATTTATTAATCTTTGACATCAATGTTGAGCTTTTTTTCTTGGTCGTACGGACTGGAGAAAGCCCAGCTAGAATATACAGCGCTAATGCTAACGCTAGCTTTCTGCTCAGTGACATAAACACCACAGAGAGCAGATGTTAGTGAAGGAGCTGTGGATGTAAACTTTAACCTGCCACAACATTTACTGCTATTATCTCTGTGTTTTGAATCTTAACAGTTTGGCAGATGTATTTGATGTTATCATCCAAGTTTAAAAATGTTTTTTGTATCAGTTAAAGATGATACCTGGACCATTTTTCTCAAAGTACAATGAAATCGTCTATTTGAAGGTAAATTCTGAAGCAATTGCTATTTATTTACCATGTATGTAATCCAAAAATAATAAAAGTTTTAGTTTCATTTGAAAATGTGGTAAAGGGTGTTTTTATTAATATTATTATTATTATTTAGCACTTTGAGATGTTTTTAATTTATTAATTTATTTATTTTATTTATTTATTAGTTTATTTCACAGGGACAGTGCGCGTCAATAGCATCGCTGCAATGCGCCAGAATTAGCCAAAAAGCTATTTTTTATCCGTAGTCCCTGGACAGGTGTTAAAAATTGTCAACCTAAAAATCTCAAAACATTAGTTTAGTACGCAAGTAAAAAATAAAGAAATACATACAAAATACAGGTTAGAAAATCAGTTAAAATACATATAACAATAATAAAATGCACACAGTAAGAAACATTAAAACTATTATAAAAGACTCAAAGGTGGCATAGAATGGACAGGGAGTGGCAGGCAATTAAAACAATTCAATGTAGACATGTTTATTGTGATATAAACCAGTGTTTTAAGTGCTTTTTAAACAGAGTATGTGGTGAGTTCTCTGATTGGGTGAGGGACAGATTTCCACTCTTGTACTGCTGTTACGGAGAATGCGCTCTGACTAAAGGCACTTCTCCGCAAAGGAACTATACAGTCCTGTCAAACAGACCCTCAAGTCACTCTTTGGGAGATGGATCTTATTTTAACAAATTGGTTGAGTGGAGGGGATGACATAGGGAAAGGACTTTACTAAACTTTATCAGTCATTCATGCTAGTAAAACCTCATCAATCTCCCTCATTTCTGGTCTTGGGTGACAATAATTTACAAGCTTTGTTTTATGGATTTTAGCACAGAGGCAAAATAAAAACTCGCGGATATTTAGAAGCTGTTCATTTGACAGCAATGCATTAGCTGTAGGAGTAGAAGACGCAATTCTTGCAATATTTACAGATTAATCTTAATAGATAATAACTATTTAATTTGAATAAATATAAATATTTGTTCAAAATGTGTTTACTTGTTTCAACTAAAATCATAATTAACTTTATGTCAATTTGAATTTATTTTAAAGAAATCGTGATAAAATCGAAATCGTGAAATAAAATTGAAAAAGTCGTGATTTTCTTTTTGTATGTGTCTTCCATTCATTCTAAGCGAGATATCCACAGACAGATAGTAGGTCCTCCGGTAGGTCCTCCGACATGCGGCCGCGGCATCAGTAACACATTATTTGACAAGAGGTGAGCAGCAAATTCACCATGGCAGCGAAAAACGGGGCAGGCGAATTTGGTGTGTATGTACCATTACACCTGGTGGGATTTGAAGTGATGCTGCTAGTGAGCAACAACACTGCATCCACTTTGTCCTAGTCGGGAGTGACTTTTGTTTAAAGCTTTTAAAAGAAAGAAGTTCATTTTTAAATTGAATTTAAAGTCCTTCCATTGACATTACAGTCTCCATGTACCGGCACTCTGTATTCTTTATACTCAGATCTTTTAAAAGCTTTAAGTTGTTTAAACAAAAATGATAACAGGCAAGTTCATCTGATAGTTGAACCTCAGATCCATGAACAACAGTGTGGTTTCCGTCCTGGTCGTAGAACAATGGACCAGCTCCACACCCTCTTCAGGGTGCTGGAGGGTTTTTGTGGCAGTTCGCTCATACAGTCCATATGTGTTTTGTGGATTTGAAGAAGGCGTTCGACTGCATTCCCCATAGTGTCCTTTGCAGGTTGCTCTGGTAGTAAGTGGGCCTCAGAGCCTTAACGAGGGCTGTCCGGTCTCTGTAGGACCAGAACAGGAGCTTGGTTTGCATAGCCGGTTGCAAGTCAGACCTTTTCCCGGCGCATGCTGGACCCTGGCAGGGCTGCCCTTTATCATTGGTTCTGTTCATAGCTTTTATAGAGAGAGTTTCTAGATGCAGCCAGGGCCTAGTGGGGATCTGGTTTGGGGATCAAAGGATTTTGTCTCTGCTCTTTGCAGATGATGTTGTTCTGTTGGCTTCATCAAGCCAGGACCTTCAGCATGCATTGGGGCAGTTATGCAGCCAAGTGTGACGCGGCTGGGATGAGGGTCAGCACCACTAGGTCTGACGCCATGATTCTGGACCAGAGAAAGGTATTTTGTCCTCTCTTGGTGGGTGGAGTGTTCCTGCACCAGATGGAGGAGTTTTAGAATCTTGGGGTCTTGTTCACAAGTGAAGGAAGATGGAATTGTGAGATTGACAGGAGGATTGGTGAAGTGTCCAATACTCACATATGGTCATGAGTTCTGTGTCATGACCAAAAGATTGAGTTTTGAATGCACGCAGCTGACATGAGCTTCCTCCCCAGGGTGTCTTAGAGATAGGTGGAGAAGCTCAGTCATACTGAAAGAGCTCAGAGTAGAACCGCTTCTCCTCCACATTGAGAGGGGTCAGTTCTGGTCTGCATGCCTCCTTGATGCCACCCTGGAGAGGTGTTGCGGGCATGTCCCACTGGGCGGAGGTCCTGGGAAAACAGGACATGCTGGAGAGACTACGTTTCTCGGCTGGTCTGGGAACGCCTCAGGGTTCCCCCAGAGGACCTGGAGGAAGTGACCAGGGAGAGAGAAGTCTGGGCATCTTTGCTTAGACTGCTGCCACTGCAACCTGGTCCCAGTTGACGAGAAGAAGATGGATGATTCCTCATTTTGATATAAAACTCTGGAGACCACAGTTTTCTTTCAGTATTGACTGAGTTAACTTTTCAAAAGCAACTAAAACCTTTTCCATTTAAGCCAAACTATTGTGGCATAGTGTCAAATTATTCTTTGTATAGTTTTATCCTTTTCATATTTCATGTTCATGTGTTATACATTTTAATAGTCTGGGATTTTTGGATGGCTTCCTGTCACTCCCACCCCACCCCCCTGCAGCATTACACTTATTACATTGTCCCTATGGTTTAAAGCCACATTCCTCTCTGCTTTTACATGTAATCTGTGTTTGCAGCTTTGTGCGGAGCTGATACTGTTCGGACCCAGACGTTTGCATGGAGGATGTTAATCTCTGCTTCAACATTTCCTTTTCATCTATGTTTTTTTCCTCATCTGTGGAATTATAAAGTGGAATGCTGCAACACTGGAGTTTGCAGTGAATTCTGAATTGTCCGGATCTTTACTGACTAAAGGTTTTATCCTTGTAATCATTTACACTTTACACAAAAATCACCATCATCAGTAAACAACAATTCCGTGAATGTCTTTTTTGCACACAAAAACTAACAGACCAGTGTAGATAATCATTTATAGACAAAATATCTTGATTCACAACACCTGATTATTTTTCAGCAAAACCAGCTTCACTGATGCATAACCACTTGATACTAAACTGGGATTGAGAAAATCCTGGATTAAAGAATTTATAATCTGGGGCACCCTGCAGCTCAAATGAGTTGTGTTACCATGGTAACCATGAGTACGAAAATCCAGTGTGCATTGTAGCCACAGGCTGTTCCCAGGACATACACACTGTGTTAGCACTTTATTTAACATTATAAGCAGTTGCAACCAAAGTGTTATCTGCTTTTAGAATGATCCTATTTCTGCCTCCTAAATGTAAAGCAATTTGCACTCATTTGTGAATGAAATTCTTTATTGCTTTGGTAACCTCAGATCTTCCATAGCATTTGTCAGCATTAGATTAGGGGGCTCGGGCTAAAACCTGATATCTCACAGCTGGATCAAAGGATAGTGTAGCTCAATAATTTAAAGGAAACCTGAAGGAGATTAGCCTCAGAAAACCTTTTTTTTTTTCTTTCACTAAAGTCAGAATGTTGAGCTTTGTCACTGGAAACTAGCTGGGATAACTGTCCTCCAATTTTAACTTTATTACTCTGAACTATAGGCAATAAATCACATTTACATTAATTTTATTTAGTGTTTAGGATTTTCCTATACCTATTTCTTGATCAGAGATGTCCAAAACCAGGCCTCGAGGGCCAGTGTCCTACATATTTTCTAACCAACCTGTCACTGAAGATCCTTCTTGGTTTAACTCCCCTGATCTAGGTAATCAAAAGCAGAAAAGACAGGGTTTCTGGAAAACCAGCAGAAGGCCGGCCCTCAAGGACTGACTTTGGACACCCCTGTTTTAAATTGTTGCAGATGTGAATTGTTGGTGCACAAAGCACTTGCTCTGTCAGAAGAGATCTCGAGATCCATTTCTAACTACAACTTCATAAAGCAGAGACATTCAGCAGACACTGTTTTTCATTTCAAGACTGTCTTTTGTTTCAGGACAAAACAACACAGAAATTCAAGGGAAATTCTTTTGATTGAAATAACTTTGATATTACTGTCTCATTAGAACACTTTATTATTATTATTAAAAGTCAGAATGTATTATTATTAAAAGATTTTCCCAGTACAGAGAGCTTTGAGTATATGACAGCTGCTTCTGCAATGTTTGTGAGTCTCTGTGTTTGAGTTTAAAGGTTCTCTGTTTCTTATTAATCC
>NC_050529.1:23831060-23883478 GCF_002922805.2 Oryzias melastigma
GAAGAGTTTTTTCCTTTTGTCAATGTTATGACGAGACCGGAGGTGGCGTTCCACGGTCCCTGCTCCCCACTTTCCGCCCCACGGTGTCCAGTTCCCGCTCCGCGGTCAGCGCTGGCTCTCTCTCTCCCAGCGTGTTTAACGGGTGAGCCTCACTGGTCCGGGAGGCTGTCCAGCTGCAACCAGAGAACCGCTGTGACAGGACATAAACACTTGTATTGGATAGTATTCTACCTGCTGATCGAGTCACTGGAAAAGTCCCGTGCCCAAAGCTGAGTTCTTGATTGGCTGATGTGACACAGCGACCTGTCTAACTTCAGGCATTTAACATTTTGGCTGTGCCACTTGATTCGCGCCTCGCCACTAAAATTGGACTGCTGGCAGACCTTCACACCGCTGGGCTTCAATTCGCCTCAGAGCGCATCTGGACCATTGATTAACATTGGAGCTGGCCGCTTCTGCTACGCGAATCACGTTTGGTTGAATGCACCTTTAGACTGGGGGCGGAGCTGGCAGAGCAGTCTCTTCCTGAAAGGGGTGGTCTCACAATGTTACGTCAGATTGTAATTAAGCTGGAAAATAATATTTTGATACCATGCTGTTGTACATACATACACTCAAATGGAAAAGCTCTCTGCTTCAAAATAGTAAATGAGACATTGAAGCCTATGCTTGTTTGCAATTTTATGCATTTCATGAAGGCCCAGGAGGTGCGCAGGAAACCTGGGTTGCTTACCAGAGGGCGCAATGATCTTAATCCAGTGGGGGTCGTTAGGCAGGGTAGCCAAAGATTTGTGCCCCCAGCCTAGATGAAACACAGGGTTGTGTCAGGAAGGGCATCCAGGGCGAATCTCTTCCAAACCACCATCAGTGAAAGATGTTTCAGTGTAGTGACCCATGATGTGCTGAAAGGTGAACCACAGCATCAATCCTCACAGCATCATCTTCTCCAATCTGAATCCTTTCCCCCTCCCCTGCTATAAAACTCTGTGGGCGTTTGCTCTGCTATTTTCAGCAGGTTTGTCATCCCCCTGCAGACTAGCCTCTTCTCTGTACTGGGTTGAGATGCCATAACAAGTCAGTGAGGCTTAAAACAGGATTGTGATTGCACCAATTCAATTGAGCTTGAGTAGGTGCTCACTCAGATTAATTTGAGTCGCTGGATCCAGGCCAGGCATCAGTGTCAATAAATGCAAGTATGGGTTTGTGTGTTTGATGATCTCCTTTGAGAGTCTTGAACAACAAAGGACAGCAGCAACAGATTTAGTCATACATTATTTATGAATTTTACAAATCACATAAACAACATGGAATATGTAATGTAAAGAAGAGAGTAAAACTTGGATCCCTTGTTATTCTGTGGATTGCTGCCCCATCATTCCAGCTGGCTAAAGCAGATGGCTTCCCACCCTGAGCTCTCTGTTTTCATATTTACTATATAGCAGAGGTTCTTAACCTTTTTCACACCGGGGCCCAATTTTCCCAGTACAAAGTGAATCAAGGCCCATTCAAATATTAAGGAGAGTGAAAGTAGATTTTTTGTTATGCCGTTACTGAGATCCATATGATCAGTTTCCTCTGGACTAAAATCCAACGAGAGCCGCAAAGTCCCCACCTCAAAGTTAGAAAAATACTTTAGTTTTACGTTTTTGTGGCCATTGAGACATTTATTAATAAATTATAGCTTTAAAATAATCCCTAAAATTGAGTTTTTCTTTATAAAATTAACTTCTTTTACTTTTGAAAGTAGCTCATGCAAGTTCCTTTCAAAATAAAATCATCTTGTGTTTGATCAGATCCTTCAGCTGCAGCAGATTTACTTGAACTAAACATGTAATAATGTCTTTTCTATCATTGTACTTTAGTATTCCTTCATCTTTTTTCTCCTTTGACTATTGAATACAAACACAACAACTTTGGTGTAGAATACAAATATTTTTAAAACTAAATGTAATAAGATGATGTCATTCTGATAATAATCCGCTCTGATAGCAGATTAAACATTTTACCATTTTTTTGCTCATTTTTGTTTAAATCTAAGCATAAGTAACAAAATGTAAATAATTAAAGTAAATGAACCAATGCTTCAAAACCATCATTTATTCAAATTGTTTTTTTTCAAACCCGAAGAGCCACAATGGAGGAGGGAAAGAGCCGCATGTGGCTCCAGAGCCTCAGGTTGGAGACCCCTGATCTAGTCTCATAGTCCATTCACGTCCTGCTGGATCTGTGCGCTGCACAAGACTGCTCCGCACCAGCACGCGCTTAGCGCCCCGTCTGCATGCGCACATAGCGCACTTCCATACCCCGTCATGTGCGCGCCAGCGTTATCGCTCAAAGCAAGCTCACATTCATCCATCAAGTCTTCAATCACTCTGCCATTAGTATCTGTATGTACACCTTTCATTCTTTGACGGGATACCCGCTGTAGCATTTATCACTCCAGCAATGAATGTAACCAAAGCCAATTTATCAAGGACAACAACTTCAGCATTTACCTGAGGCTGCCTCTGTACCACACGTGGTCCCTGCTCAACATCCATAAAGTTAAAGTCCCACTATTTGTCATGCACCTAAGTGTGTGAAATTTGTTCTCCACATTTGACCCATCCCCTGGGGGAGCGGTGAGCTGTGGACACAGCCGCGCTCGGGAACCATTTGGTGGTTTAACCCCCCAGTCCAACTCCTTAGTGCTGAGTGTCAAGCAGGGAGGCACTGGGTCCCATTTTTAAAGTCTTTGGTATGAATCGGCCGGGATTTGAACCCACGACCTTCCAGTCTCAGGTCGGACATTCTACCACAAGGCCGCTGAGCTGGTTGTTGAGTGTCCTCATTTGTGTAGCTATAACAGCTTCAGCGTAAGAAATGTTCCTTTCCATTCTCACTTTCTGAACAATGCGTTCCTGTTTCATTCGTTCACACCCAACATATGCAACACTATGCTCCCCTCCACAACTACAGTATTTCGGTTGCACTCCTGCCCCACACTTCCCATAGTCATGATCCCTCCCGCACCTAGCACATCTTCTCTTTTCTTTGCAGTTTCTTGCTAGGTGGCCAACGCGTTGACAATAAAAGCACCTCAGCGGCTTTGGAGCAAATGCTCTCATAGGGAAGCTAATAAATCCCTGAAAAACTTTTGCAGGTAGAACGTCTTCCTCAAACTCAATCAAAATGCTTTCACTATCCACTCTAGAACCATCTTTTGAGGACTTCAGCCTTTCAAGATTAGCAACCTTCCCTCCTTTCATATTATCCCTAAGGTCCTTTAAACAAACAGACACTGGGACCCCTGTAATGACTCCCCTGCACCCATTGCCTCTCCGGGTCCCCACTCTTCTTGCACTTTCCACCTTCAGTTCCCCCAACTCTTTCAGAGTGAGAGCTTTGTTAAGCTGTTCCTCATCAACACAATGTATCAGCAGGTTCCCATCAACAAGGATTTTCAAAGACTTAATATCCCCTAGCTTGTTACCCAGGGCCGACGTCAATACAAATGGACTCAGCTTCTTGATACTTGCTCGAGCTTTGTCATGAAACCTCAACACAACTATAAAACTATCAACCTTATCTCCAGATGCACAAAAAAGGTCATTACCGCTGACGTTATCATTCCTCACCCTTTTGTTCCTAACGGGAAACTTGTTTGCAGACCCTGGCTCACTTAGCTCCATTCCATATTCAGCTTCCTCCTCCAATTCACGGAAGTCACCCCACCCAACTACTTCTGACCCATTCACGGAACATTTGTGCTCAGCCTCCAGTCGATCAACATTTTTCAAAATTCTCACTTTTTTCCGCGTCATTGGGTTTGCTCCACCAGCTGATGATGACACCATCTCCGGTTATTATGCTCCAAATCAGCCTCCCTTACACTGAGCTTCTTCCCTTTTATAGGTCTTAGCTAATTGGCTGGCCACACCCAATAAGGAAGTCACCTTAACCAAACAATAAATAAAAAAATCAGACAAAAGACAGAAGTGCCTTTGAAACTATATATTTAAAGTCCTGTAAACAAAACGGACATAAATAAACAAACAACTCAAATCATTAAAAATAAAAAAGTTATCAAACAATTTTCAACCCTTCTCACTTCCTGTGCACCACATTAAACAGGAAGTCACTGCCTTGGCCACCATTTTGTCCTGTGAGCACCAGGAAGAGGAGGTGAGACATCACAAAATCAATGAACAACTTTATTTTATTTATTCACTTTAAGTGAAAAGTAGATGCTACTTTGTCACAATCATGCTTAAGATTTATTTTAAATGTTTCTTTAATCTTTTATGTAAAGCACTTTGATTTGCTGTGTACATGAAATGTGCTATACAGATAAACATGCCTAAGATTCTTAATTTTTTTCCATGATGAAAAAAACAGTTTATAAAGTTTTTAAAAACCTTCAGTTACCATAGCAACAAGACTTCCCAGTTTCTCTTTCCTTTGCGTTTGAAATTGTGTTTCTCTTTTTCTTTTAGACAGACATTTAGTAACTGGGGTTTACTATGTTTAAAATGCATAGATTTATGAGCGTTTTATTTGAGGTCAGCCTTTAAATCCCAGATTCGTGCTTGCTTGAATGAGCACCCCCTGGTGATCCTCATTACTTTGATACACAGAGCTTTCAGTAAATCCTCAAAATTAAGGTTTTGTTAAAATTATTTTCAAACTTAAATGCTTCTTTAAATGATTCTGCTCCACTTATTGGTTGGAAGCTTTGTTGTTGCTAGCACCTGCTTTCACAACAACATGAAACAATCTCTTACTACTTTAGATGAAGAAATAATAGACTTTTCTCCTTTTTAAGTGGCTCAGTCAGCAAGCCATATGTTCAAACACAGATTAGGGTTTGTTTTGCTGTATGTCCCTCCGCATGAGGCTACCAACCCACAGGGGAAGTATGTCTGCTGAAGTTAAGAAAAAGAAAAGGGAAGGATTTGAGCATGATAATAGAAAAAAAAAAAGTCTTTCTTTTTTAAAGTAGAGAACGGTGTGATCTACATGTTACTTGTCTGTCTTGTAAATTGAACACACAGTTTTTTGCTCATGTGCTTGTTCAGGGCATTGGTTGAGGACATTGACAGATTATGTATTTTTGGATAAGATGCTCATGGCATTACATGCAAAAAAAGTGCACTAAATCCTTTAAGAGCTTGGGTGTGTATGGTTCGAAATAGTTTGACTCAAAAACAGAAACAATTAAAAAAAAACAAAGTCATGCACAATGAGTCCTTAACTGTTAATCATCAACCTTTTGAAAGAATTGTCCATCCGTCCGTCCATCCATCCATCTGTTACTGACTATGTTCAACAAAGATTATGTACTGTATTTTAATCTCAGTTATTTTTATTTCATTAACCTTCTTTTATCACTTAAAACTTAAACAGAACTCTTCTGTGAAGTAGCTTTAACAATAAAGTAAAAATAGTGCAACTATCAACTTGAAAAAATAATTTTTATCTAGTTATATACAGTGGGTGATAATTAGTCATGTGGGAAAGTTTTGTGAATTTAGCTTTAATATCTTTAGAACTATTTAACCAAATTTGTTTCACATCTTCATTTAAAATTCTTAAAAATTAACTATTACTCTGTTGTAGCATAAATATGATGATGGTAAATGGCGTATAATTGTATAGCGCTTTCTACCCTCCTTCGAGGGCCCAAAGCGCTTCACAGTCACAGACCCATTCACCCATTCACCCATTCACACACACATTCACACACTGGTGGTGGCTCCGCTGCCGAACACTGGCGCCAACCTCCCTCCAGAGGCAACTCGGGGTTCAGTGTCTTGCCCAAGGACACTTCGACACATGGGTGGGCAAGGCGGGAGTCGAACCCGCTCACTTCTGATTAGGAGTTGACCGCCCTACCACTGCACCACGGCCGCCCCCCCATGATGAGTGTTCATGACTATCTGGTATCATTAGAACCATGTATTATTATTATTTTTTTAATCTTAGTTTTCAGAAGCAGCCAGCTCCAATGTTAATCAGTGGTCCAGACGCGCTCTGAGGAGAATTAAAGCTCCGCGATGTGAGCGACGGGGACTGCGTGAAAGTCTGGCAGCGGCTCCATGGTTCTCTGGTTGCAGTCGGACCAGTGGGGCTCGCCCATTCTGCACGCTGGGAGAGAGAGAGCCACTGCGGGAGTACTGATTGCGGGGCGCCCCATGTGAACTGGGCACCATGGGGTGGACACCATGGACCGGGGATCACGAAACGCATGCGGGAACCAGGGAGCACGGGGAGGGAACCGGGGAGCATCGACCGCGGAACGCAGAGCTGGGAGCGGGGACAGGGAAGCGCGGGGCGGAGAGCGAAGTACCGAAATTGGCACAGACTAGGAACTGAAACCAAAGAACGGCCTTGGCACTGGAAACGCATAAAACCCAATTGATGCCCAACAGATCAGTGGCATATGCCGGCAAGATGCTGTGGGGGTTGCCAGCTCAGGTCTCATCGAGACATTGAAAAAAGGAAAAAAGCCTGGTTCCCCCCTAGATCTCTCGCGGCGGGGCGGGCGATTGTCTGGAGCGTGGGGTGGGTCGCCCTTGGCGGGCTCTGGCTCGTACCTGGGGCGGGTGCCGCTGGGTGGTGGTAAGCTGCTCTTCTGTAATAAACCCGGGGACACCAGTGAGATCAAGGAAGTTCTAAACTAAGAAAAAAGGGCGTTCAGGAGCAATGCCCAAGAGGAGATGAAGAAGGCCCAAAGTGAACTCAAAACATGCATGAAGGAGATCAAAGAGGCATGCAGGATGAAGCCAGAAAGGAAGCAGAAAAATAACATGTGGGAGATCTACAACAATATGAAAACTATTACTGACCACAGCAAAGCAGGTGGGGTTGTGGGGGGCAGGGGCCTGGAGAGAGCTGAGGAGCTAAACATTTTCCTCAGCATGTTCGACACCCCCTCGTCAAGCCACCCTCAATCTGATGGCCCCCTTCCATAGCCCACCTCCAACCTTCCTGATCACAATCAATCATCACCATCCCCCGCCTTGTGTAACCCCTGCCCCCCAATGGGCCCCAACTATCACCCTTCTTCCATCACTGCCAACCAGGTGAGCAGGAAGCTAAGACAACTCCAATCCAGGAAGGCAGTACCCACAGCTCCTAAAGATCTACGCTGATGAACTGGGGGACCCTCTTCAGCAGATCTAAAGCCTGAGCGTGGTGTTGGGGAAGGTACCTTCAAAGTGTCCCTGTCCCTTAGAAGAGTCGCCAGTTGCACGCCAAGGCGACACTGGAACGACTGGTCCTGCAGCTTCTGGGACCCCTGGTGCAGCGTGGAAAGGACCCTCTCCAGTTCGTCTACCAGGCCAAGGTGGGAGTGGAGGATACCACTCTCTACCTTCTCCCACCAGACCCTCTGACTCCAGTAGAAGCACATCTCACTAGCTATAAACCCCGCCTAGTAACCTGGATTATGGACTATCTGGTGAACAGACCACAGTTTATCAGGATGGGGAGCTGTAGGTTCTCCATGCTGACCAGTAGCACAGGTGCCCCACAAGGCACAGTTCCTTTGTCCCTCTTCTTCACCACTGACTTCTGCTACAACTCTGGTACATGACACATGCAGAAACTATCTAGCTATCTAGTAATCTAGCTAGTCCTCTCTCTGTGTCTGTCTGGCTGATGACACTGTCACTTGGATAGTCTGTAGGATTCAGGTTTGGGTTGATACAAGTGGAGGTTGCAGAGATGAAGATGTTGCGGTTCTCTTTGGGAGAGACCAGGATGGATCAGGAATGAATCCATCAGAGGATCAGATCATGGTAGGTGTTGTGGAGATCAATGCAGGGAAGTAGATGGATATCTTTGGAGACCATGAGAGGAGTAACGCCAGAGTCACACCGGACGCAATAGCGCCGCGCAGCGACGCGAAGGGGAGCGCACGCCGCTTCGCGGCGCTCTATTGGTCACACCAGACGCGATTTTTTTCTGCGACGGTCGACAGGCGCTTCTGCTAGAGCTATTGCTTTTTTTGCCATCATGGTCATTAACCAGGATATCTCCCCGTGTTTCTGCTAAAAGGGGATGGTCTCTGCCCCTGTTGACACAGACCCCGCCCCCAACTCCGCAGTCGACCCACTTCATTGATCGGTTTGTGCGCGCGCGTGCGTGTCTGTCTGTTTTGTTGTGTGTCTGTGTGCACGCACGCGCTCCCACGTGTTTCCGTCGGTAAATTAATAAGCTAAAAATATTACCTGATGTTTCTTCCAAGAAGAACCGCTCCTCTGCCTCTCTCTCGTTCAAACACAGCCCCATGTCTCGCTCCAGTGTGCCCCCACTGCATTGGGGTTCCTCCGTCTGCCCTGTTTTTTTTCCTCCCAGAACCCTGCAGCCCAGCACATCCGCTCCAGAGATCTGAGGTGTCCGGGGTGGGGGCTCTCGCGCACGCGTGTCTGTGTGTTTTGATTGTATGCATATTTTCATCTCTACAGTCTGTTTAGACACAAAAACATGTTCACATTTGTCAATCGCGGCGTTTTATTGTGAAAAATTGGTTCTATTTTGAAAATAAACCGGATTTTCTCATGTATTTTGATGCAACTTCCTGCCAACATTGACGCGGAGCGCTCGCGTCTCGCGGAAGAAATAGGCCAGACGCCGAAACGTTGCGCTGCACCGCGCGGACCCTGCGCGCCGCTGCGCGTCGCTCCGCGTCGCTCCGCGCCTGGTGTGACCGACGCCATAGGTAAACATGGGCGCCGAATGGAAGCGCACGCTGTTCCGCGCCGCTTCGCGGCGCTATCGCGTCCAGTGTGACTCCGGCGTAACAGTGATGTTTGGATGCTGAAGTTGGAGTTACTAGGAAAAGATTCCGGGATTCTGGCATTTTAGAAATTATTACACTTTAGTTTGTGAAACCCTAAACCAGTGTTTCCCAACCCTGGTCCTCAGGGCACACTGTCCAGCATTTTTTTAATCCAACCCTGCTCAAACACACCTGCCTTTGATGACTGTCATTGTCAGGCTTCTGCTGAGCCTGATGATGAGCTGAATCAGGTGTGCATAAGCAGGGCAACATGGAAAACATGCAGGACAGTGTTCCCCGAGGACCAGGGTTGGGAAACACTGCCCTAAACAATAGGTTTGCTCAAATTTTTTATTACTTGGTCATTCTATCTACAGGAAGACTTCTTCATAGCAATTAACTTTGATCATGGTTTCTCGTCTTAAAAAGAGAGCATGTTGGAATATTAAGATTTGGATCAGACTTTGCAATGCTCATTTAACAAAACTAGCAACTATATTTCAGACTTTGAAGGCCTCATTTAGCATGTGAATGTTGTGGTAATTAAAAAAAATGAAAATTTTCAAATGACTATTGAGGGTTGTCTAATTGTCTGATGGCTGAAAGCAATCAGAGTATGTTATTGTAATTTTTGTTTGTTTTTTGAAGAAAAGTTGGCATCAGAAAGCATTTTTGGTATAGAAGATACTAGAGACACCACCCACATTTGTAAGTTTCAATTAAGCATCCCGCACAACTTGAGGATAATGGGGTTTGGCCATATATGATGAATGCAACATCCAGTCATAATGCATTGCTTCTTTTAATAACTTAATTCAACCACGTTCCCCGTCTAATTGGATCCAATTAAACCTAAAATAGGAGTGGCTATTTATTTCTAACCAAATGATGCCAATAACATTTTACATATACAGCAAGTGTGCAATTTTTTGTCTCAGTGTTCACCTTATATGAAATAATGTGCTTGCATTCTCCTTTTTTGGTTCATTCCAAGACACTGCTTTAATATTTACTTTCTCCAATTCTTAACAAAGAAGAGCCTTTCTCCTAACATTAGTGGTTTCTACCAAAGAGGTTTGTTTGTCTAAGCATCTGCTTAGACAATTAGTTATTGTTTGACTTATGGCTTAAGGACTCACACAGAAAATGTGAACATTTACCCCCATTTTGTACCACACACAAACACTCAGAGCAAGCCTGCCCGGATACCCTAAAGCCCTTGTTGATTAGCTTACTGTTAAGTATCCAAAACCAGGGTGTGATGGTGAACAGGTCTGAAAAGGTTGCTTTCAGTCCAGAAGAATCAATGCAGACTTGCCCTGGGCTACAGTCTGACACAAATGTGGATTAGCCAAACTCCATGCATGCTGCCAATAAACAGCCTTGATGTAATGGCAGGGGACTGCTGTCCCAAAGAAAAGCCACTGACTAGAATGCACCTTTAAGTTATATTTGTTTACCAACACTTTTTCAGTTCTTTTCAAATCCCAACATTCCTTAGTTTATATCAACATGGCACCAAGGCTTAAATAGAAAAGAATCAAACATTCAGCAAAAGAGTAATGTCATTTTGATTAATCTTGGGTTCCCTCAAACAAAGTTATTTACAAGAAATTGTTGTTTTACCTTTTCATCCCTATAAACACTCATTAAATGAAATACTCTGAACACTTGTTAGGTGTCAAAGGTACCTTTGAATCACCTTTTAAATCCATGGATGATTTTCCGCTGGGGCGTTCTGGATTGAAGGAGCAGTTGTTTCACACACGGATTCAGATGACACAGAGTGTCAGAGTCAAGTTTCAGGGAGTTGTTTACCAAACAACATATGTTCAATATTTTCTGTTTTAGAACTACTGTGTTTTTTTCTGGAGACTTTTTTCATAATGTGTCCCTAATTTATCAGATATAGTTTCCATTCTCCAGAAAGAATGCTCTAAATGTACCACACTCTGATCAGGGTCTGGTGATGCCTCCTCCCCCCCTTTGCAGTGTTAGCGCCTACCTATGCCAACCACCATCTCTCTCTCTCTCTACATGCATAACTGGGATGGTGGGTGTAAAAATAGCTGGATAGGGAGGTGGCAGAGAGTGGGTGGGTGTGAGGGGTTATTTGTCAACGTCAAAGAGCTGAAATTAGCAGTGAGAAAGCTGGCTCTCTGCTGCCTTTGATCAGGGGACGACTTGAGTCCAGCTGAGTTGAGCACTCTGCAGATGCTTTAGCAGCGTGAGATTTGAGGGAGGTTTAGGGAGATCTGTTGGGGGTCTTAGACAAAGGACCAGGGAGGCAAAGACAGAGAAGATTATGACCTTGATATACTGAACCCTCTTAGACTCACTCTGATGGGATGGACTTGAGTGCCTTCCACCATGGGCAACACAGCCATGTGTAAAGTGTGTGGCTCTGAGAAAGGCTTGAGAATAGTTGGGAACCAGTTTAACCAGGACCAGAATGCATTGCCAGACTACTACTGTGTGGATCATTTTCCTGTTGAGCCTTCATTGATGCTGGTAAGATCCTCTAACAAGTGTAGCTCTGACTGAATCTGTAATCTAAATGAGAAACCTGTTTGGGGTCATGTATGTAAAAAGCATGGAAAGACCTGATCTAAAGCATCTTGGAAGCCCTGGGTCAAACAAGCACAAAGTGTTGTTTTTCTTTCATTTGTGCTAATCTTAGTGGAAATATATTTTTCACACTTTTTGTCATAAAAAAATGATAACAGTCATGATAAAATGCTAATACTGATCAGAGTCAGTATTTTGGTATCATGGATGAAATGTAATGAATTCTGTACAGCAGTGGGAATGTGTGTGTGATGTGACCCTCACTCTTCATTAACTAACCGGTGTGACATTTTATTGTAGAAGTGTTTCTGAATACACACCTTCCTGCTGCTCATGTGTGGGGCAGCAAAGAGAGCTCTGGAGCATTTTTCACAGCTTCTTGTGTTTTCAACAAAGGGGTTACATGTAAAGAAACTTTTCTAAACATTTAATGAAGGATCCATATTTTTATGAAGTAAGTTTGTATCTCCCTTTTAGTTTTAAATTTTAGATCCTGGATTAGTTTCAATGTTTTTCAATAACCAAAGGAGTTAAATACTAAAACACTGACTTTAAGTCATTTCACAGACCTAATTGTTAAATGTGAGTTCAAGACATAAGTATTCTTAGATTCAACATTTTTGAAGTGAAGCATCCGTTTTAAATTTTTTGAAGCAAATTTTTTGTCAAGATTGAGTTTTGAATTTTAAGAAATTAAAATGACACGTCTCTTTAAAGGCCCATCAACGAAACTGTTGGCCCAAAGGTCATGTCACACTGCTGCTGCGAACAATTTGCCAATTGTCCACGGATGTAATTTTGGTCTTTTGGGATACATTCTTGATATATATAAGTTTTTCTTCGGTTCGTCATTTGTTAATGTGAGCAGATGTTCGTCAAGGGTGTAGGGCAGGGGCCCCCAACTGGTGGACCGTGGCCCAGGTCCAGACCCCGAGTATCTTTTATCCGGACCACCAAGCATTTTTTTTTTAAAAAGTATGATTTTACGTTTATCTTCACCAACAGCGATTTTTGATCAGGCATGGTAAATTTATCGAGTGATTGAGTGAACAATGGCGCTGTCTAAAATTAGAAAACTGGACTCTGAAAATTGTGTCTTTTGAGATGAGTGGACCAAAGCTTTCGCTTTTATTTTGCCAGCAGTGAGTTCTACAAGATTAAAAGCATCTGGAAGCTGTTTCTTTTGTTAAAAGCACCGATATCAAGTGGAGCTACTTGACAAAACCCAAAACTTTTGACATAAATTACCCGCCACAATCGGCGACGCGGGCACAGAAAATACACAAACTGAAATGACAATACCAGTGTACTTCCCAGAGACACTAAAAGCACAACAACGGGCTTATGAGTGCTCATATGGATGGATTTTGGGCAAGCACAAAAAGTGACTCAGAAATTATCAAAGATTGTAGAAACTATATTGGCGGGGAAAAGAGAGACAGCAGCTTCAAGAAAAGGTCCGACAGTTACGTTGATCCTGACAGAATGTTTCCCTGGTCTCAGGCATCACTGATTTGTTTTGTAACACTCACATTTTGCTCCAAACAACATAAAAAGAAGATGGATGAAGGAAAAGACAATTCTGTGTGTGACTTGGTGACTGCTGTTCGGTCTTTTCAGAAGAAACTGAACATTTTCCTTCAGTGAAGAATATTAAAGGGATCCATGTCCCTGCTCATTCTGACTTTATCAAAAAGTTGATTGAAAACTTTAAGACTTGTTTTGATGGCTTTACTTTGGGACACTAGCTCTTGATCTTTGTTAAAAATCCCTTCTTAGTGAAGAATGTTGTCATTTTTTTCAAAAGAGGCCACATTGTTACAAATGGACGAGAGCAGGCTGATCTAGTGCTAAGAGATCAATGTTAATCCTTTGATCCTGGTGTGCTTTGTGCTAAAATAGAAGTTTCCTTCTCTCATCAAAGTGACATTTTACACATTAACAATGTTTTCTCAGTCGGTAGAGCATCAGACTTTAAATCTGAGGGTCCAGGGTTCAAGTCCCTGTTCAGGCGATACATTTGGCTGCACGGTGGTGCAGTGGTTAGCGCTCTTGCTTCACAGCAAGGAGGCCCCGGTTCAACTCCCGGCTGGGGGATTTGGGACCTTTCTGTGTGGAGTTTGCATGTTCTCCCGTGCATGCGTGGGTTTTCACCGGGGACTCCGGCTTCCTCCCACCGTCCAAAAACACGCTTCATAGGTTAATTGGTGACTCTAAATTATCCCTAGGTGTGAATGTGAGAGTGGATGGGTGTGTGATTGAGGCCCTGCGACAGACTGGAGACCTGTCCAGGGTGAACCCCGCCTTCGCCCTTCAGTAGCCGGGTTAGGCTCCGGCACCCCCGCGACCCCGAAAGGGAGGAAGCGGTCAGGAAGATGAATGAATGAATGAACAATGTTTTCGTCGCATGTATTGCCCAAACTCTGAATTAAATGAAAAAACATTAAATTATAAATCTCAGGTTTTCAGAAAGTTCAAGTTCGGCTCTAGAAGAGAGAAGGTAGAGACTCAGGGGATTTTGCTTTTGATTTAGTAGTATTTATATAGACAACACATCAAACATAGACAGACAAAATGGCCATACAAAACCCTAACATTTACAATGACATGAAATATAAATATAAAGTCCGTTAAGCATTTGTTGGTCTGGAGTACACAGACCAATGTGGTCTCTCAATTACGCTGTTTGGGTTGAGAGAAGTAATCCAGTAAGAGATCCGGAGTACAGTTTTTCCAGCGAAGCAGTGAAGTGTGTAAGTTGTGGAGGCCACAGGAGCCTCCTACCAGCACGGACTGAGCACAGGATGGAGGAAGTCCCTCAGAAGGCTCCAGCACATAACCAGGTTCAGGTCTATGGGCTTTAGCTCGCCATCACTAGCGGCCTGCATGAAAGGACGGGGCCCTTGAAATTTATCTTCAGTGTATACACATTTTAGAATTCGATATCAATAATAAATAAACTCATGGTCTTTCAATCAGATATTGCGCAATATATATTCAACAGTGTACTGAGCACTGATAATTCATTTAACATTTACAACTTTTCCTAACATTACACAGTAATGTTTAATGATCAAAGTTCTTTTGAAGACACTGACATGAAAACATCAATACAAATGCATGTCATGTGGACAAGAACAGCTGAAATATAGCATTAATAACATACGCTAACCAGTTCTATGTCTAAACGGCAAATGCTAAATTAAAGAGTGGGCTCACCGATTCCAGGGCAAAGAATAACCAGTATGTTGTTTTTTCGACGTTTTTCGACGGATAGGTGGCTCCTTGTAGCACAACAAACATTTCCCAGCTCACCTACGTGTTCTTCGTCTTCTTCTTCTTCTTCTTCTTCGAATGCCTTTCCGGCAGGCTATACACCAACGAGTGCAATGGTGCCACCCTCAGATTATGAAGAAAAAAAAAAACTAAACTAGATCAAATTCTGAAAAACAGTCCAGTCTGACAAAGAAAGTGAAGGACAGCACATCTTACAGCTATATTCTGAACACATAATGGTATGATACATTGAAATGAAAAAGTAGAGATTCCTAAATCACTTAGTCGCATAAATAACACCTGCCTTTCAGCATCATATTAGCTGCAACTAAAAACCACATGAGGCACCGTTTCCCGCTCCCCACAAATACAAAGGCCACTGTCATGCCTGTGAACTGTAAATAAAAAAGCAGCCAGACCGCAATTTCAACCTGGTAACTACCACCTCCTCTTTACGACCTGAAAAATGCACCTGCAGAGGGCTCTTCTTTATAGAAGTCTGACATGAGCAATACAGTCTGCCTCTTTGTTCCCTGTCCCATTCTATTTGCCAACGTTTGTTAATATATTCTGTACACATGCTGCAACAATCCTGATTACCTAAGGTAACAACCACATCCACATTTACCTTCAGAAGAGACTCTGTTGCTAGTCTGTCAGCAGCTTCATTCCCTTTTACCCCAGCATGTCCTGGAACCCAGAGAAATGAAACATTACAACCCAAACCCTCCACCTCAGAAAGACTCAGTAAAATCTCATACGGTAAATCAGGACTCGACTCAGATTCTCTGTGACGTATCGCCAGCAGAGCAGACAATGAATCAGAACAAGTGATGACACGTTCAGGAGTATGTTCCTCCACCCAATGCAATGCCCACAAAATTGCTAGCATTTCTACCGAGAACACAGATAATCTATCCAGTCCCTTCCTGCTTGCGATTAATAAAGCCAGCTGATTGGACGGGTACAGTCACGTGACCCGAGGCGCGCAAAGCATGCAGGGACAAAGAGTAATTGGTAGAGCAAGAGGATGCAACGTAAGTGTTTGTGAAAGATCAGATCTCATTCATTTCTGTGTGATGCTTTCATCTGAAGAGGAATCGTTTTCGGAATTTTCAGTGTACTTAGCTAACGTGACAGACTGTTGTCATCCCCTGTTGTTGTTGTGTGTTGAAACGGGACGATTCATGTGGAGAACGGGGCGTACGGAGCACTGTTTTCTGGGTTTCTGCACATGTCAGAGACATGCAGTAAGGTGGTGAAAGAGCTTCCGGGTATGTGAATAAAGTGAATAAATAAATAATAATAAAGTGGCGGACGGTCCTGCAACCATGTCTCTAAGCTCTTTATTTTGCATATGAAACTCTGCATTACCGACCCGGATAGTCAGCTTCATTGATGATTTGATTTAGAGTCGCCAAAAGGTTCCGATCTGTAAATAAAGCTTCACGAGATGCTCCACGTCTTCCAGCTTCGAGCATTGCTCTGATAAACTGACAGCTTTCGTTTTCACCGGCATTCTCAGCGTCACTGTCAGTGTCATTGCCAGATTGTGAGCTCTTACTTTCCGCGCTGCCGGCTCAAATTGATAGGGCTTTACAGTCCTCAAACCACAAACACCCGGCGCCTCTGAATCAGCGTCACTTTCAGAACAAGTGTTTCCACAATCTGAGTCTGAAGAAAGAATTGTGGACCTGGAAATATCGCCGCTATCGCTAGCTCCGACACACAAAGGAGAAGCCATCTTGCTATATTGACCCCTGTTACGTCACACGCACCACGTGACCAAAACTGAGCTTTTTACCCGGAAGAGACAGGTTTGCCAAATTTGGCCTCAAAAATGCCGTTTTATTTCAATATTTCTTGCTCAACACACGCCAAATCAATTGGAAATGGTAAATATAAGGCAAAATACAGTTAACAACGAAATGACCCACAACCCCATTACTAACCCTTTAAGCTCCTCAGCTCTGTCCTGACTCCCACATGCTGTACTGTCCTCCTTTTTGCTGCAGCCAGTCATCATCTTCATGCTGTTCCACACCTCCCGCAAGTTGTTTTCCTTCAGCTTCTTCTCTAGCTTCCTTCCATATGCGTCTTTGGCCTCCCTCATGTAGGTTTTAAGTTCATGTTGTGCCTTCCTCATCTCCTCCCGATCGTTCCGTCTGAAAGCCTTCTTCTTCCTGTTCAGAACTGCTTTAACTTCACAGGTGACCCAGGGTTTGTTGTTAGAGAAGCATCTGACAGTTCTGACAGGAACCACCACGTCCATGCAGAAGTTAAGGTAGTCTGTCATGCAGCCCACAGCCCCTTCAATGACATCTCCATGAGATCCGAACAGTACACTCCAGTCAGTGCTCTGGAAGCAACCTCTGAGAGCCTCCTCAGCTCCAGCAGACCATCTCCTGACCTGTCTGGCGGTGGCTAATTGTCTCTTTATTAGAGGGGTGTAGCTGGGCTGCAGGTGAATTAGGTTGTGGTCAGATTTCCCAAGGGGTGGGAGTGGGGTGGCTGAATATGTGTCCAGAGTGTTGGCATACAGAAGGTCAATTGTTTTGTTCATTCTTGTGGGGCAGTGAATGTATTGATGGAACGCAGGTAGAGTAGCATCCAGGGGAACTTGGTTAAAATCACCAGATATGATGACAAACGCCCCCGGGTGCTTGTGTTGTAGTTCTGTGGTTGTATTGTAAATGATTTCCAGAGCCGCCTGTGCCTTCGCCCTCGGAGGGATGTAAACACACAGCGCGATGACGTGTGAAAACTCACGTGGGACGTAGTAGGGTCTGATGCTCACCGCTAGCAGCTCCACATTGCGATCGCAAATCACCTTTTTGATGGTCAGATGATTCGGATGACACCATCGTCTGTTGGCGTACAGGATGAGGCCACCATCTTTGCTTTTCCCGCTGGTATGTGGGTCGTGGTCTGCTCTTACGGTGATAAAGCCGGGCAGATCCACGTTAGCATCCGGTACGTAGCTGGTTAGCCACGTCTCGGTCAAGATGATGAGGCTGCTTTCCGTGTAACACCGTTGTGTTTTGATCAGTCCGATAAGCTTGTCTGTCTTGTTGGACAGAGCATTGACATTTCCCATAATTATGGAGGGAACAGATGGTTTGAAACGCCGCCGGTTAGCCGCCTTAGCCATCAGCCGCGCTTTGTGTTTGCGACCGGCTCGGCACCCACGGTACTTCCGTACAAGCTCAGATGGAATTACTTGACGGATTCCATGATGTTTATATTTCCTGAGCGCCAATATTTCTTGTTGAGAGTACACAAGTCTACTAAAGTTGGCTGTCATTAGCAGAAAATAGGGGAAAAAAAGAACATTCACACACCACAGACCACAGAGCAACCTCCCGAGAGGGTGAGTCTTCTCTCTGTGTTGGTAAAGGGGGTTAAGATGCTTGAATGGCACTCTCTGAACAAGTTTGCTTTAGAGACAATTAGAGCAAAGACTTTGCATCATTGATTGAGCTTCATGCTCTCAGCAAGGTAAACACAGGCAGAAGATGCATGTTTAATTGGAGGTGTGGACGTCTATTATCCCTGACAGAGTTGATTGAGTTATATGAGCCAATACAGGCAGAACTAGACATGAACACGAACACAGGAAGGTCATGGACTTGTGCAAGATTTGTTTCTTATTGTTTCTCCCAAAGTCTAGTTAAGTCATTATTAATGCTGTTTTCCATTTTAAGAAATTAAGTCCATACAGGGCCTGCACTGCATTTTTTTTTCTTTTGCTACAAAAAGGAACACATTGATTTTTGTATTAGTTTATTGCTGAAATGATGAAGCAGCAGTGATTTCCACTTAAAGCATTGAAACTGTTTATTTAGGATCCTGGTGGTCTGAGTGCTGTTTTTCTCTATGGTGTAATGGAGGAAAACATTTTCCCATTGAAAGGTGTCAGGTGTCTGAGACTCCTGTTGTGAATGTGTTGCTGTAGCAACCAGTGGGCTGAAGGATGGGGTAGGCAAGGTCTTGCATAATGTTGGTCTGTGGCTGAAAAGGTAAGGTGAGGATGTGATTAACCTGTCACAGCTTTATGCAATGTTGATACAAAACAAGAATTTGTAAGACCGCAAACAAGGAATGCATGAGTTTTCATACCAAAAACTAAATATTTAGTTTGACTGTTTCAAAATCAAATACTCCTTTACAGAAATCAAGATTTTAATTTCTAATGATGTCGTTAATTGCAATTTTAACCTATTATCATTGATGCGTTCTCAAACATATATATACCGCTTCAATTGCACGAACGTTTATTTTAACTCAGCTGAAAATACCTCTTGCATTACTCCCAGTGCCTGTCTTGGTGTCTGCGTGTACCGCTGTGTAATCATTGCTGCTGTGACATCGTCAATATGTGACTTTGTAGTCTTACTGAACAAACCCAAGCAAGCCCACAACAATTTCCAATTAAGTAAGGAATAAAGCGTGACGAGGAGTTAATCATAGATGAATGGGGTACATGTAGGGTTGATCATATGGCACAGTAAACTGTGGAAGGAGGTAAATCAACATGGATTATGGGAGTTTGTGGGTTTTTTTTTTTTGATTCCTCAGGAAAGTGTTCCTACTGTTTTTATTTGTTAAATTAGGATAATGTGGAACAGATGTTTTGTTCTCGCTTTTTTTTTTTTTTTATCTTTGGTGTTTGAGATTGAAAAAAATATCCCTTGTTAGAGTAAAAATAAAGGCTGGAAGTTTGCTATATTAAAGGGCCTATACCATGTAAAATCAAGTTTTTGAGCTTTTACGTGTATTATGATGTTTTTTTTTCATAAACAAGCTAGTGGATCAGTAAAACCTTTTAAATGTTCGTTAAAATATACTGCATTTCCAATAGCTGCTGGGTCAAACAGATGTTCATTAAAGTGGCTGGGCTTCTTTAAAAAACAATCACATAACAACAGTAGTTTGTACATTTTTAAAGGAAAATTGGAATAATAATCTTGTTGTGTCTTACCTGTAATAGCTGGCCTTACCTCAACATTGTCTCTCTTCAGCAAGGTTTGCTCAACTCTGTCAGGTTAAAGTTGTCTGAAATCTCTTCTGCTCTATCTATGCTACTCATTTTTATGTTAAAGGCTGGTTTATATTTCCACGTGATACGTAATCACTGGCGTCGCAGTGGTCGCATGGCCATCGGAGCAGAATGGCTTTAGTCGCATCAGAACGTTACACATGCTGGTGACGTCATGTGCCACTGAAATGTTACCCCAGGAGTGCAAACACGGGCAAATCAGATCATTTCAACGATAAGAGTATGCGACTACGCAGAAAACTCTGTCCAGAAAAATATTTTTTAACACTGAAAATGAGAAAACTTACCGAAGAAGTTAGAAAATACCGAACTTCACACAGAGAGAGACAGAGAGTGGACAACTAGCTGGAAAATAGAGCAAGCTGCTTTCTCATATCTTGCAGCACTAGAGAATTAAATTAGTTCCTTTTTTAATTTAATGTTGTCGTCTTTGTATAGCCCACTTCTGTTTATCGGATGAACTCATCATTTCATCATTTCCTCCTCTGCTTTCATGTACCTGCACGCTCGCAGATGCTGCAAGTGTCTGAGCGGGATGCTGATCATGTTAAAACCAAACGCTGGACACGATCGTGGACACGAAAAGTATAAACACCAGTCAGAAGTACATCACAGTTATAGTGAAGAAAGGCAATCAAATCCAGCCAACATTAGTCTGAACGAGACCGCGAGACTGTGGATGCGACGTGAGCAATTATGAATCGCTTGGAAGTAGAAACCCGCTTTAAGTAATCTTTCTTTGATAAAATACCTTCCATCCTGACCAACCTCTCAGTAGATTGAGAACTTTGGAAAATCAAGCAAACAAACAAACAAAATGTATTTTCTGTATTTGAATGCAAATCATTTTGTAATCTTTATTATTGAACTAGTAAAGTTTGTTATCAGTTCAGTGTAAGAAGGCTCGAGCATGCTCTAAAAAATGTTAAGTGTGTGCATACGTGTGCATCTGCAGCATCATCCATCGGGTCCTTGGAGGTGACGATGTCTGCTTTGCTGAGTGAGCGATGCAGTGCAGCCCTCTGCAGCTGACTGCAGCTCAGCTGACTCCAGTGCTGCAGCATCACTGCTTAAAGCTTTCCTCCAATCGCTTCACACTGCAGTTAACAACCAACATATCCTGTAAAACGTGAACTCAAATGTAATTATGTTTTGTCCCGGAATTAAAAAATTGTTCTATTTTAGAAAATCCTACATTTTAAGCTATTTTACTTATCAACCTTATTTTTTTTAGCTTTTGAAAAATTTTTTTTTGTTATATTAAATTGTCTAAAGTTAAACAACCAAAGTTTTTAAACCTTAGGTACAACATTGTTTGTCTTTGACAAATCATTGGTAAAAAAAAAACCCAAAACATTTGGATTTTGCATGATATTACAAAAATCCTAGACATGACATGTAGTTCCTCTGCTTTAGTGCAGAAAAATAGCCATTGTACTGTTTTTCCACTGAGCTTAGAGCTTTGAAGGAGCTGAGTGTGAGCTAGGAATGAGTTAGTGTGAAGGCATTGAAGACAAGCTGCTGACTCATTCTGCCTCCTCATATCTGTGGCTGCAAACAAATTGCAGTGTCCACAAACAGCCATGTCCTTTAAAACAAAAGACATAAGCAGGTCAGGCTCATTAAAATCATCCCACCAATTAAGTTTGTTTTCAAATTTGGGTAGTTAGGTTATTCATACCCTTTAGAAAATCATCAGACTTTCATTTAAAAAAAAGTCTATTCATTTCCATAATTCCTATCAAAACAAAAAAAAATTTCTATGAAATAGCTTGAAAGTATTTATTTGTATACTGTTATATAAATTGGGGTTCTAGCTCATGAAACCCACAGAAAAATGATTTAAAAAAACAAAACTGCTGGAGGTCTCCAGAAAGTCAGGATTTGGGCTGCAAGCTGGTTTTGGTAAATTCTTCTTTCTTCAGTCCAAAATGACTGCTAGCAGAATGTTCCAGACCAGTGGTCCCCAAACTTTTTCAGGCTACGTACCAGTTAGAATCTGACAAAATATTTCACAAACTGGTCTGAAAGTCAGCTTTTTTAAGCTTCCAGTTACTGAAAATTTATTTTCAAAATAAAATGCTACTATGAAAAATTTAATTAAAAAAAGTCTATATATATATTAGTAGATATTTTTTATACAGATGATTAATATCGAATGAAACAAAGTGAAGTTGATTTGTAGAAGTTGTTTCTGATTTGCAAACATTCTATAAAAGAAATATTACTGTTTTTTTTCTCCCATAGAATGTCATTTTAACATCAATCCAGGCTCTGATTATCTTTCAGGGCAAACAGATTAATCACATTTTGTCTTTACTTAAATCCTCATTCATTGGGTATTTTTTTCAACACAAAGGAACATTTTCTGTGCTAAAGCTTCTGAACGGATAACTATCTAATTCAGGGAAATTCTCAAATGTTCCTTTTACAAGTTTCTACAAATAAGCAACTTTATTTGATTGAATCTTGATTTTACGTAAAATTTTTTAACTTTTTAATTACGATTTTACCTGTAACGCCAAAGTGGAGGCTAACAACCGGATGCTAACTTCAGCTACGTCTGACTTTTCAGGTGAGATGGATAAATAAAACAAGATAAAATAACACAACTGTTGTAAAACTAAATATAAAAATATAATATAAACATGAATCAACAGTGTCTCCAATTTTATTATCTGCGTGTGTGAAACAGTTGAGAGTCTGTATTAGCAGCTTCTTCTACACAAGAACTGTCTCATTATTTGAAGGAGTGGAGGAAATCTGCTTTTGCTCGTAAACAGCAGCTTTATAGTTCTTAACCCTTCCGCTCTCATTAGTTTGTTTACATTAGAAGTGGGGTCATCTGGACCCCCCAAGACAGTGCGCTGAACTTTTTTTTATCTTTGATTTTTGAGTTTCACTAATGTCCATGACAGACATAAAATCCTGTCCACCTTTGTCATGGAAGAAATCACATATCAATATGTGGTTGGAGTCAACTGGACCCCAAAGAGAGCGGAAGGGTTAAAAGTCAAAGGCCTAAGGAGCACAGTTACACACTGTAACGAAGAGGCTGAGGCGTTGAGATCCATATGCAACAGCTTTTAATAGCAGAAGATCCGACAGGGGCAAAAACAAGACGAGGTCAAAAATCCAGGCAAAAGGTCAGACAAGGAGCAAGGCAGGAAGTCAGGAGACAGGCAGAGGTCAAAACACGAGAAGACAAAGAGGAATAAACTGCTTAGAGTTGTATGACAGGCAAATACAATACTTCACAATGAGCTGAGTCCATGGGGTGACTAAATACACAGAAATAATGAGCATGATGAGAACCAGCTGGTGATGATGGCAGGCAGGAGACAGGTGAGGAGATGGCTGGTGAGGGGTCCCTCTGGTGGTTGGAAGTGGAACTGGGTGATGGATCCCTGACACACACACACACACACACAAAAGCTATATATAAGAAATAAACAAACTATGCATATGTAAGTGACTAAAATATTTACAAATCAGTTGTGCAAATTCACAGAAAATATTATTGTGCTAAGGACACTGACAGAACTGGATGGTGGGGTACATGTGCAGTTGTTATTAAGGTGCATTAAAAACGACAAATAGTCCAGTAATGATATATGATAAATAATCCAGATATATGATACATAATCCAGATAAATAATAAATCCAGATAAATAATAAGATGATGTCATTCTGATAATAATCCGCTCTGATAGCACATTAAACATTTTACCATCATTTTGCTCAGTTTTGTTAAAAATCTAAACATAAATAACAAAATGTTAACAATTAAAGTAAAATGAATCATTGCTACAAAACCATTATTTATTCAAATTGTTTTTTGTTTTTTTTCAAACCCGAAGAGCCACAATGGAGGAGGGAAAGAGCCACATGTGGCTCCAGAGCCTCAGGTTGGAGACCCCTGATCTAGTCTCATAATCCATTCACGTCCTGCTGGATCTGTGCGCTGCACAAGACCGCTTCGCACCAGCACGGGCTTAGCGCCCCCACTGCGTGCGCACATAGCGCACTTCCATACCCCGTCATATGTGGCAACTGTGCCCGTGCACAGCAGTTCTCCATCCTTCCACGTGCGCCTTTGCGCACAGCAGATCTGTATCCTTCCGCGTGCGCCTTTGAGCACACATCTCCATCCTTCCGTGTGCGCCTCTGCGCACAGCAGATCTCAATCCTTCCACATGCGCCTTTGCGCACAGGACATCTCCATCCTTCCGCGTGCGCCTTTGCGCACAGCAGAACTCAAGTTATTTTTGTTCCAAAAGTCTACACAGAAATAAAACATCTCCGCGAACGTATCACACATTCCTCGCGGACATTGCAGACCCTCGCGAGCGCTTCTGCCCCTCTCCCGAGGAGAAAAAGGCCTCGCGCGCGCCAGAGTGTGTTTCTCGCGACCAGAAGAAGACCTCGCAAGAGCATAAAAAGTGCTCGCTGTGCTCCTGAGCTCGCCCGAATGATGCTCGCGCGCAACATTTTGGCTTGTGCGCTCGCGAAGTCTCTTTCTACACGCGAGTGAAAGTCGACTTTTGACACATGGGGGCGGAGACAGAGGGGCTGCGTTGGCTCTCTTCTGATTGGCCTATTTTGTACACTGGAGGTTTACGTTTGCCCAGTAGATGGCAGTAATGCACCTCAACGCTGTGTGCCATCTGCCATTAAACCAGACAAGAAGAAGAAGTTTACTTTTGCAGAGAGGAACGCAATCCGTGTATTGATCCAACGAAAAACAAACCGTTTTTTTCGTTTTCCGATTTGCGCACTAAATCGAAAATACAGCAAATGGATAACCAGTGTCCAGTTTCGTTTGTTTATTTCGTTCCAGACACGCGGGTTACCTGCAAGTTGTTTTATACACGCTTACTTTGAAGGCTGTAGCACTGCCTGTGCGGTAGTTGTCTTTCGTCAAGGAAAACAGACCATTGTACTGTTGTTTGGTGACCGTAAAAGGACAATCAGAGACCTAAGGACATGAAAATACTCCCGTTCCAGGTAAGAACCAGTTATATTATTATTATTATTTCAGTCAAATGTCTCTGACGATGTGACTGCTACTTTGACAAGCTAGCTATGGCTAACTCCCTCTCGTGCACGCACATAATAAACTGTGTGGAGGCTGATTTTCGGTGAAAACGTCCCAAAAAAAGGGTCCGAGCCTTTGGCACGTTTCTTCCTTCAGGCGGTGCTTTGTCTTTAGCTACTGCTGCATGTTTAGCCTCTTTTGGAGAGACTCAAAATGTCCGGTTTTACCTCTTACTATTTCATGGGCTTATTAAACCCTTATGTGATTATAGATGAAAAGTTGTTCTCTGTACATCACTGAAAAACAATAATCAGCAATGTCTCTCTTTTTTTCGAACCACATTAGGTGTGTTTGAGATCCCCGGCGCCTCGCCTGCATCGTCGGCGAGACTAAGCTGCTGCTGGAGGGGGCGGAGAAAGGCGCCTGAGATGAGGGCGAACAACGAGACTGTACGAGATCAAGGAGTTGGGGGTTGTCCTTACCATTCAGCTAAAAGTTAATAAGCCACTCCTCCTAGTATGATCTGTGATGTTGTGTCTTTTATATTATTTTTTTAACATATTTTGGGAGTAAAACTGTTAATAAAATAGCCGCGGGATTCATTGCATGTGCACTGTCCCAAATAAATAAATAAAATTAAAGTTAAGTTTTAGAGACAACAATAACAAATATAACCACAGATTATTTGAAATCTTGTTTATTTTTCCATCAGTGATTCACTACCTTCCAGAAAAAGTAAAAAAATACACAGATGTCCTTCATTTAGCGCCAGTTATTTTACACCGAACTACAACTGTGTGGACTCAATTTCCCACAATGCATTGTTTTGTAGTCATCAAGGCGGCATGCAGCCAGCGCAGCACCTAATTTCTGGCTGCGCTGGCTTAGGAAGGCGCCTTGAATCCGCCCCTTTCTCGCGATACTTCGTGACGGCGCACATCAGTGCAATAAACTAACCAACATGCACCGCAATCCAGGCGATCTGCGGGGGATCTCAAACACGCCTAATGTCAGAATGTTAGTGACGTAGCTTCTCCAGAGGTGTGGGATGTGATGCTAGCTAGCTAGAGCTAGCGGTGTTGTCCCAAAGATCTGTGACAAAACTGAGTTTTCTTTGGCTCATTTTGGATAAGAAACGACAAATATGAAACGGTTGTCGTGAAAGAATTTGTCAATGGACAATAAATGATGATCAGAAATATGGTTATAAGCTATGGCAGGTAAAACATATTTGTGATAACAACTGTGGTGGATTAATCCAATACATTAATCCAATACATACTGTGTTGTTTCATCAGATGTTATGATACGTGTGTGACCAAGATTATTAGGCTTTATTTTTAAGTGTCTATTTGTTTAATTTGCAAAATTATTTTTTATTGAAACTTCTATTTATTGAGATGGATGATTGTTTTACCCTTTGGAGCCTTTTATGGTGTTTTGAATGTCATGCATATACATAAACTGACACTTAATGTGATGAGCTCCAATAATATTTAAAATACTATGTTAAATTAAAATGTGTTTTTTTCCCTGCAGATCTAGTATCCAGAAGCAAAGTTGCCAGAAGAACAGAGAGCAGATCTACGAGGGAAAGTGATTAACTTCACCATGAAACATAGCGACAAATTACTTTGACGAATTTCAGAGATTTATGTGGAATATATTCATTAATTACTATTTTCATTCAATCTTCTTCTTTTTAATTGCAGGTCCTTTGGAAAATACTTTTTTTCTTCTTGCTGATAAAAACTGAAACCTAACATTGTAACAATAGATATGAAAATAAACAAAATGGCTTCATGGCAATGTGGTATATTGATTGTGGTGTATTTATTACAAACGTATTACATGAATACATCTTTGAACAGAAACAAAGAGACAATTCGGGGTTTTACGTTGTGGGCCTCATCATGTATTCAATCAAATGTTACATTTATAATCATCATTTACTCACTCAATTCATTAGATGAAACAATACGTCTGGAAAAAGTCTGTTTGTGGTAAACTTCAGTATCAACAAGAGTTGTGTCAGAGAAGGTCTGTCCACGCTGCTGCTCAGCATCACAGCTGTCGTGCTCAGAGAAAGGATCCTCTCCAGATGAAGATACCTAGGTAATGGACCCAGCTCCTGCGCAGACATCCTCCCAGCTTCCTCATCTCTGGACCCCCGCTTCACTGAAATCACTGAAGGAAAAGCAGCAGCAGCTCTTGGTCTTTCATTCAGAAAAACATTGAGCTTATAACATTAGTGAGGGGTCTAAACACCAAAATCAGGCTAACATACATTCTTTCAGTCAATTTGGTATTCCTCACACTTGTAGGACCGTGAAAGCTAATGGGACTTTATCTTTAAGTCAAATTTTTTTATAAGTGCGGCCAACAACAAAATCCAGCCTTTGACACACTTTAAATACGTGCCGGCGATACAGCAATGTGCATCTGGCAGCACGTTTTACATGCGGCCAACATGAACTTCCATCACTTTCTGTGCTGGACGCACGTAAACGCGTGCGGATAACATCAGCCTGAAAATTTAATATATGAATTGTTGAAAGAAGAGTCACGAATGTCCATCCATGACTGTTGGGATTGGGATGACGGTAGATTGGGATTAGATTAGATTAGATCGCTCTGGGTGGCGATGAATTGGAGACACCCAGAATGTTAACAAGTGAAGCGGATGGATACTGAATGAGACGGCCCGGGAACGAGAATAAGAGTGACCGCATCTTCTGTCATGTATGAAACAACCAACCCAGTCTCCTACAAAAACGTTCAGTACCCACGTCTGTCCACAGGTAAAAACGTAGCAGTTTCACAAAAAACGGGTCTAAATTGTGGAATTCCTACGTCTCATTCTCTCATTCATTTCTACAGGGGTGCTCCGGATCACGTGACTGATCACGTGACTGTTGACTTTCTGCCTGTCGCTAGCAAAAACACGGAGGGATATTCACTCTTTTTCGGTGGAAAATCACTCTGAATAAAATATTTTGTGGACTAATCTTTATTTTGACAATATTTCTAGCGAGAAATGCACCCGTTACTATCAGGATATACATTTATTTTGGACATACAGTTCATAGTTTGTCTGTTTTACTGAACTTTTCCCCAAAACGGGGCTCCAAAGTCGTGGAATATCAGCGTTTCCGGTGCACGGAACGATCCCTGAACCGGATGATCAGCAGGATTTGGGGACCCGACCCGCGTCGGTGCCGCGTCAAGGTTTGGGTTAGAGGAGGTTCGGACAAACCGCCCGGACCCTTTTTTAATTGGGCCCCGGATGACTTCCGTAAAATTAGAACGTGATCACAGTCAGACAACTTCCGGTCGAGGACGGTCTAAAGTTTAAAAGTTTCCAGAAACGAAGACTCTCAACCATAAAAATAATGTTCCTTTATTTTCTCCCTCATAAACAAACACGAATGTCGGTTAGTTTAAGTGACAATAACGAGGATGCTTTCAGACTAAATGAATAATTTTTTTAATTTCTTTTTTATATTATTATTAATCTATCATTATTAGTCTATTATTATTAATAATAATAAAATTAATATTATTCATATTATTGTTATAATAATTATGTCAATGATTATATGAATGACATAAACAAAATACAATTGACAAATAAATTATTGATTCACAATATAAACAGACTTTAATAATTGAGTTTTAATGATTCTTGAACGCTGTAGAGGTCAAGAGAGAATCTGACAATTTAGACTATACTTGGTTTAATAAAATGTCAGTAGGTGGCGCTGTGTTATCCATGGAATGAAACATAAATGTAACGTAACACAGTCTGACTACTTTTGGTCCAGCAGACGGTCATGAGTGATCCCAAAACACAGATTCCAAACCATAAAAATAATGTTCCTGTGATTTCTGCCTCGTAAACAACATCGTTCATTCATAGGCCAAGCTTGCTAGCGGTAAGAGCAAAATATGGCGGACATCGCCTGGGTTTTGGGGGCGGGGGGGTTTAACATATTTTAGGATTTATAAACACTTTGACTTTGTTTTGAACACTTTTCTAGATGTAAATGTTGGTTGTTTTTTTCTACATACATTCTTTAAGGTGTCTCAAATACATAGTGACAATGGAACGCTTTTATGTTGCTGCTGGTAGGCAAAGACGCTAGATATTCACTCTTTTTCGGTGGAAAATCACTCCGAATAAAATATTTTGTGGACTAATCTTTATTTTGACAATATGTCTAGTGAGAAATGTACCCGTTACTATCAGGTTATACATTTATTTTGGACATACAGTCCAAAATAATTGGTTGGTCTGTTTTGCTGGACTTCTCCCCAAAAGGGGCTCACAAATCGTGAAATATCAACGTTTCCGGTGCACGGAGCGATCAGCAGGATTTGGTGACCCGACCTGCGTCGGTGCCGGTCAAGGTTTGGGTTAGGGTAAGTTCAGACAAACCTCCCGGACCCTTTCTTTAATTGGGCCCCGAATGACATCCGTAAAGCTAGAACGTGATCACACAGTCTGAGGACTTCCGGTGGAGGACGGCAAAAAATGTAAAAGTTTCCTGCAACGAAGATTCTCAACCATAAAAATAATGTTCGTTTATTTTCTCGCTCATAAACAAACACAAATGTCAGTTATTGTGAGTGACAATAACGATGATGCTTTCAGACTAAATGAAGAAAGAAAAAAAAAACTTTTTTTTTTTAACTTTTCTTGTATATATTATTATTAATCTATCATTATTGGCCTATTATTATTAATAATAATATAATTATTAATATTAAAAGGTTGAAGCATAAACAAAGACAAATGTCGGTTATTTTAAGTGACAATAACAAGTGATGCTTTCAGACAAAATGAAGAAAGAAAAAAAAAACGTTATTTTTTACTTTTCTTTTTTATATTATTATTATTCTATCATTATCAATCTATTATTTTTATTATTATTATTATTATGTCAATGATTATATGAATGATATAAACAAAATACAATTGACAAATAACTAAATTATTGATTCTATAATATCAACAGACTTTAATGATTGAGTTTTAAAGATTCTTGAAAGCTTGAAGCATAAACAAACACAAATGTCAGTTAAAGTTGATTCCTTGTGGAGAATACATAAATAAGATTGACTTAGAGAAATAATGGAAATTAGCAATTAGTAAATATTTCAGCTACATGCTAGCTGTGTTGACTAATTTGGGCTTTTAATAAAAGTTTTAGGCTGTTTTGGAGTCAGACTAAAAGCTGTTTTGGCTAATTAAGGGTTTTTTTTCAGTTTTTTACGCTATTTTAAAGTTTAGTTATTTTTTCAGCTTTTTCTATTTGGCATTTAGCTATTTTAGTTGGGTATCAGCTTCATCATTTTCAGCCATCTTCAGTGATTTTAGCCATCACCTTTAGCGTTTTTAACTATCAATTTCAGCATCTTCAGCTGTCAGCACTCTCGTCTTGAGCAGTCAAATTTTACAGAATCACATTTACATTTTCGCAGGTGATGCTATATATTTAATTCATAATTATGTTAAAAATTTATGGTTTTAAAGTAAAAAAAAAATGTAGTTTTGGTGTGTTCAATATCAATATTATCAGTAATAATAATATCAGTAATAATATTCAGGTTTCAAAGGACCATAGCATTCCCTCCCCCATCACTTCCAATCTAAAGGAATGACTTGTTATCTCAACTTCCTTCAGACTGACCCGCTAACCTGGACTGAGGATCTGTGAATGTACGTCTACAGTTTCAGAAGCAGAAGATCAGGAGGGTTCCAGGACCTGATGGAGTGTCTCCATCTTGTCTGAAAGTTTGTGCTGACCAGCTGGCTCAAACTTTCATCCGCCTCTTCAATAGCTCCACCATCATCCCAGTTCCTAAGAAGTCCCCTCTCACATGGTTAAATGACATGGGCAATGCAGTCAACATAGCTCTGCACTACATCCTACACGAACTTGAGTCTGCAGGGACCTTTGCATGCATCCTGTTTGTGGACTTCAGCTCTGCAACCAGCATCCCAGAGATCCTCCATCAAAACATCACTGTGCCTTCCTCCACTTGTTAGAGAGGAAATGGAGCGGATAGTCCTTTGGTGCAGCTAAAGCCACAGAGCTGAACACACTTAAAACTGTAGAGATGACAGTGGACTTCAGGGAGAAGGAAGACAACCCCCCCTCCCCATCCCCATCCTCTTCACCCAATTCTAAACAGAACAGTCCCCTCTATAGACCCATACAGGTTCCGAGAGTCCAACATTTCGAGCGACCTTAAGTGAACCTCAGAGGGTTGAATTACTCCAGAAAAGGCCCAGCAGAGGTTGTAGGTGCTAGTGTAAGAAGTGACTGAAAAAACAGCTGCTGTCTCAGCAGCTGCTGACCATCTTCTGCACTTCCATAATCCATTCTGTCCTGACCACATCATGGATTGGTTTGGACCTACAAGCAGACAGGGACTGACTGAAGAGGATCTGCTGAGACCTGTGCCGGTACTTTTTTGTTTATTTTCCAATTCGGGAGCAGAACCTCCTCATCTAGACTCCTGCAGGAGCAGAATCCCCTCATATAGATTCCTCCTCATTTAGACTCCTGCAGGAGCAGAACCTCTTCATCTAGACTCCTGGAGGAGCAGAACCTCTTCATCTAGACTCCTGCCGGAGCAGAACCTCCTCATATAGACTCATGCAGGAGCAGAACCTCCTCATATAGACTGCTGCAGGAGCAGAACCCACAGGAGCAGAGAATCACTTCAAAATCTTAAATGTTATTTATCCATCTAATGATAACCTTCATAATAAATTAAATATTGACACAAACATGTACACTTGTTGCAGCAATAACATATAAACAGTTGCACAACTTTTCCATTCATTATTATTAAAAATGTGAGAAATCCAAATTTTTCTGGTATGATTTCAGTGCTGGTTAACCTGCAATTCATTTCCACCTTTTAAATCTGTTAGAAGCTGTTAGATTTGGTCTACAAAAAGAAAAAAAGCAGAATTTGAAATACATAAATGTCATTTTTTGACAGTGCCACTAGTTTTTGTTGGTTTCAAAAATGAAATACTTGTCAAAGGCTATTTTACAAGAATGTAAAATACCCAAAACCTATATCTTATTTGAACTTTTAGAACACATTCTTTAGATAGTTAATAGACCATAATTTGTACTTTTTTTAATGAGAAAACTCAAGCTATATCCCTGTGCTTTTCTTTTAAGAATAATATATTTATATGTTTACTCTTTCGGTCGTTGTTTAGACGTTGTTTACTGTTATTTTCTCTTCTCTGTCTCTCTCTTATTCTGATTTGAGATCTTGTTTATGTATGCTGCTTTGTTGTGAGCCATTTATATTCAACAATAATTGTATTTTTGAGATATTCATGCTGTATTGTTGAAATATCTTGTCAATCAAAAACATGATTGAATTAAAACAGTTTAATTGGAAACCTGTGTTTTTTTCCCCAATTCCTAGAATTTCGATAAAATTTTGCTCAAATATGTAATGGAAACACAGCTAATTTCACACAATTATTACCGTGGAGCAACAGCGGCTTCTTTCTGGTTTGCCTAGCGTCTTTGGCTACCATAGCAACATAAAAGCGTTCCATTGCAACTATGTATTTGAGACACCTGAAAAAATGTAAGTAGGAGAAAAAACTACATCTACATCTAGAAAATTGTTCAAAACAAAGTCAAAGTGTTTATACGTCCTAAAATATGTTAAATTCCCCCCCAAACCCAGGTCATGTCTACCGTATTTGTTCTTGCCGCTAGGAAGCTCGCCCTGTGAATAAACGTTGTTGTTTACGAGGCAGAAATCACAGGAACATTATTTTTATGGTTTGGAATCTGTGTTTTGGGATCACTCATGTCCGTCTGTTGGACCAAAAGTAGTCAGACTGTGTTACGTTACATTTATGTGTCATTCCATGGAAAACATAGCGCCACCTACTGATATTTTATTAAACCAAGTATACAACAGACACAAACCTGTATCATTATAATAAAATTTTAATAAAGAAAGAAAACGTCTAAATATTCAGATTCTCTCTTACCTCTACAGCTTTCAAGAATCATTAAAACTCAATCATTAAAGTCTGTTGATATTGTGGATCAATAATTTAGTTATTTTTCAATTGTATTTTGTTTATATCATTCATATAAGCATTGACATAATAATAATAAAATTATTATTATTAATAATAATAATATTGATATAATAATAGACCAATAATGATAGATTAATAATAATGTTTTAAAAAGAAAAGTAAAAAAAAACAAAAAACGTTTTTTTTCTTTCTTCATTTTGTCACTTAAAATAACCGACATTCGTTTTTGTTTATGAGGGAGAAATGAAACGAACATTATTTTTATGGTTGAGAATCTTCGTTGCAGGAAACTTTAAAATTTTTTGCCGTCCTCCACCCGAAGTCCTCAGACTGTGTGATCACGTTCTAGCTTTACGGAAGTCATTCGGGGCCCAATTAAAGAAAGGGTCCGGGAGGTTTGTCTGAACTTACCCTAACCCAAACCTTGACCGGCACCGACGCGGGTCGGGTCACCAAATCTTGCTGATCAATCCGTGCACCGGAAACGTTGATATTTCACGATTTTGGAGCCCCTTTTGGGGAGAAGTCCAGCAAAACAGACAAACTACGAACTGTATGTCCAAAATAAATGTTTATCCTGATAGTAACGGATACATTTCTCACTAGACATATTGTCAAAATAAAGATTAGTCCACAAAATATTTTATTCGGAGTGATTTTCCACCGAAAAAGAGTGAATATCCCACCGTGTTTTTGTTAACGACAGGGAAAAACTCAAAAATCAGGTGATCAGTCACGTGATCCGGAGCAGCCCCCGTAGAAATGAATGAAAAAATGAGACTTAGCAATTCCACAATTTACACCTGTTTTTTGTGAAACTGCTACGTTTTTCTCTGTGGACAAACGTGGGTGCTGTATGTTTTTGTAGGAGACTGGGTTGGTATGAAAACCTGCCGCTCAGCTCCGCCTCCAACTCTTTTACCGGAACCGGAACGTTCCGGCTTACTGTTCACCCCTGGTGACATGTTTAATCCAGCTGGATTTCAGGTGTGCACACAGGAGGGGGCGTGTCTGTCGACTCTGCTGCTCATCTCTCATTACAGCAGCAGGCGGGACTTTTGCGGAGAAATGCTGAGTTTCCGCGATTCTTTGACAATGGTAGTTGTTGTAGTAAACTCGTGTCGGACCCCATAACATAATAAAATAATAATCGGTTTCCTCCATCTGGGATTTGTAATAGCAGACAGCTTCGATTCGCTCTATCTCTCCTCCGCAGGCGCTCTGCTCTGCCTTGCAGCAGTCAGATACAATTTCATCTTTCCCCCTTTTATTAAATTAAAAGATTAATTTCGATTGATCAGTATGAAACTATGACGTCCAACTTATAAAAGCAGCATTAAAAAGACCTTATAAAAATGTTAATAAAAAATATAACTTCCACCAAGTGGTACGAAGCTGCATTCAGGTCCCGCGGCCCTCGCGGCCGACAAGGTCAGGACAGAATTTTTTTGAGGCCCACTAGAGGACGCTCGCGGACCGAGATCGGGTCGCGGCCCTATGGTTAAGAATCACTGTTCTAGAGGACTTCATGGTTCCTTCTGCTGAAGAGCTGAATGGAGATGCAGATTTCATCTTCCAGCAGGACCTGGCTTCTGCCCTTACTATTGAAGGATTAAAGATTGACGTATAAGTTTGAAAATACTTGTTTTTGATTGATTTGATGTGATAAATAATCTCAGTCATTATGCTTGTCCAAAAACTGAGAAGCAAATTGGGATTTGGGATTTGGGATTTTAACCCTATTCAAAAACTTTTAAATCCTCTTTATGTGGGTTTAATGAGCTGGGGTCCGTTTAAAGGAAGCAGGTTTTTTTGAATCTCTGAGTTTGTGAACTTCAAATTCAGGAAAACTCTGAGTTTTTGGTTTCATAAACAGATGACTTAACCCCATGAGAGTGGGTCAAACCAAATCTGTTTCAAGAAGCGGGTTAAGCTGAACTCAAAATCAATCACTATGGTAACTGAGTCTGTGAACCTAACCTGGTCTGGAGCAGGCTTCCTTCAGGAAACTGCGGTCTCTGCGGTCTCCGCCCCTTTTTAAAGTGAAGGATGTTCAAAAAGGACTTCCTCATTAACGTTTAGAGAACATTCACATTAGAGACGTTTGCACCACGCAGCCAGATTCCATGACCGGGGTTTGGGTCGCCGAGGCACTCGCCTTCGACTGCCACCCAAACCACAATGCACCGGCCCCTTCAGAGCTCCCCTGCAGGTGGTGGGCCCACTGGGGAGACTGTGAGGGTCTGCTGGGAACGTCTGGCTGAGCCCTCCGTCAGGGAGGTCTTTAACTCCCACATCCGGGAAAACTTCAAGCAGGTACCGAGGGAGGTTGGTGACATGGAGTCCGAGTGGACCATGTTCTCCACCTCTATTGTCTCTGCTGCTTTCCGGAGCTGCGGTCGCAAGGTCTCTGGTGCCTGTCGTGGTGGCAACCCCCGAACCCGGTGGTGGACACCGGAAGTAAGGGTTGCCGTCAAGCTGAAGAAGGAGTCCTATCAGGCCTGGCTGGCTTGTGGGACTCCAGAGGCAGCTGACAGGTACCGGCAGTTTAAGCGAGCTGCGGCCCGGGCTGTGTTGGAGGCAAAAACTCGGTCCTGGGAGGAGTTTGGTGAGGCCATGGAGAAGGACTATCGGTTGGCCTCAAAGAGATTCTGGCAAACCATCCGGCGCCTCAGGAGGGGAAAGCAGTTTTCTGCAGGCACCGTTTTCGGTGCAGGTGGGGATCTGCTGACCTCAACTGGGGACATTGTCGGGCGGTGGAAGGAATACTTTGAGGATCTCCTCAACCCTGCTGACACGCCTTCCGTTGAGGAAGCAGAGGCTGAGGACACTGGGGTGGAACTGTCCATCACCCAAGCTGAGGTCACCGAGGTAGTCAAAGAGCTCCTCGGTGGCAAGGCTCCAGGGGTGGATGAGGTTCGCCCTGAGTACCTCAAGTCTCTGGATGCTGTGGGAGTGTCTTGGCTGACACGTCTCTGCAGCATTGCGTGGCAAACAGGAACCGTACCACTGGACTGGCAGACTGGGGTGGTGGTTCCCCTTTTCAAGAAGGGGGACCGGAGGGTGTGTTCCAACTACCGGGGAATCACACTCCTCAGCCTCCCTGGGAAAGTCTATGCCAGGGTACTGGAGAGGAGAGTCCGTCCGATAGTCGAACCTCAGATTCAAGAACAACAGTGCGGTTTCCGTCCTGGTCGTGGAACAGTGGACCAGCTCTACACCCTCTCCAGGGTGCTGGAGGGTTCGTGGGAGTTCGCTCATCCAGTCCATATGTGTTTTGTGGATTTGGAGAAGGCGTTCGACCGCGTTCCCCGTGGTGTCCTGTGGAGGGTGCTCTGGGAGTATGGGGTCCGGGGAGCCTTACTCAGGGCTGTCCGGTCTCTGTATGACCGGAGCAGGAGCTTGGTTCGCATGGCCGGCAGTAAGTCAGACCTGTTTCCGGTGCATGTTGGACTCCGGCAGGGCTGCCCTTTATCACCGGTTCTGTTCATAGTCTTTATGGACAGAATTTCTAGGCGCAGCCAGGGGCCGGAGGGGGTCTGGTTTGGGGACCACAGGATTTCATCTCTGCTTTTTGCAGATGATGTTGTTCTGTTGGCTCCATCGAACCGGGACCTCCAGCATGTATTGGAGCGGTTTGCAGCCGAGTGTGAAGCGGCTGGGATGAGGGTCAGCACCGCTAAGTCTGAGGCCATGGTTCTCGACCGGAGAAAGGTAGTTTGTCCTCTCTCGGTGGGTGGAGTGCTCCTGCCTCAGGTGGAGGAGTTTAAATATCTTGGGGTCTTGTTCACGAGTGAGGGAAGATCGGAGCGTGAGATCGACAGGCGGATTGGAGCGGCGTCCGCTATTATGCGGTCGCTGTACCGGTCCGTTGTGGTGAAAAGAGAGCTGAGCCAGAAAGCAAAGCTCTCAATTTACCGGTCGATCTTCGTTCCAGTACTCACCTATGGTCATGAGCTTTGGGTCGTGACCGAAAGAACGAGATCCCGACTACAAGCGGCTGAAATGAGTTTTCTTCGCAGGGTGGCTGGGCGCTCCCTTAGAGATAGGGTGAGGAGCTCAGTCACCCGGAGGGAGCTCGGAGTAGAGCCGCTTCTCCTCCGCATCGAGAGGAGCCAGTTGAGGTGGTTCGGGCATCTGGTCCGGATGCCTCCTGGACGCCTCCCTGGTGAGGTGTTCCGGGCATGTCCCACTGGGCGGAGGCCCCGGGGAAGACCCAGGACACGCTGGAGAGACTATGTTTCTCGGCTTGCCTGGGAACGCCTTGGAGTCCCCCCAGAGGAGCTGGAGGAAGTGGCCGGGGAGAGGGAAGTCTGGGCATCTTTGCTTAGACTGCTGCCCCCGCGACCCGGTCCCGGATGAAGCGGAGGAAGATGGATGGATGGATGGATGCACCACGCAGAAACCAAAACAGCATGTCCATTCACAGAGGATCATGTAGACGAGGAGGCTGGATTCATCCAGAGGGAATGTTATTTACGTCGGCAGAGGATTTTGAGGCCACGTGTCGATTGACTGGAGTTTCCCAATTCATTTTTATTTGAGCGATATCGTTTTTCAGGAACTTGCTATTAATAATTTCAAGTTTTTTTTCTCTTTTTAAACCGTTAACAACGGAAATATTTAAACCTTAAACACTGGAGATGCCTGTCAAATCATCCAATGTGCTACATGTGGCGTACCAAATGTTAGTATGATAGTTTGCGCAGCTACTTTCCATTGCGAAGGATGATGTTTGAGTCCCGGCAATCGGAGAATCTTTATGATGCTAAAAATAACTTTCCAGTAAATATTTTTTTGTTCTTGAGAATTAAAGTTAAATAAATACTTATTTCATCATATTCCAGGCAGCTAGTGTTTATTTTTTGCGTGATATATGTGTGTGCCTGTATGTTTCTGTCGTGGTGGGTGGGGGTTACTAAAAACGGTCATTCATGCAATTACGGAGATTACTTGTTAAATTATTGACAGATCAAAAACCAGTCCTCACTTAACAAGTGACAAAATGTCCTTCCTGACATTATTTAGTGCTTATCCTGAATTGAAATCAGAATCAGAAGCAACTTTATTGCCAAGTAGGATTTTACCCATACAAGGAATTTGTCTTGGTGATGATGGCGCATTCATCATCCATCCATCCATCCATTTTCTTGACCGCTTTGTCCCTTTCGGGGTCGCGGGGGTGCCGGAGCCTATCCCGGCTACTGAAGGGCGAAGGCGGGGTACACCCTGGACAGGTCTCCAGTCTGTCTCAGGACCTCAATCACACACACATACACTCTCACAATCACACCTAGGGGCAATTTAGAGTCACCAATTAACCTATGAAGAATGTTTTTGGACGGTGGGAGGAAGCCGGAGTCCCCGGTGAAAACCCACGCATGCACGGGGAGAACATGCAAACTCCACACAGAAAGGTCCCAGCCGGGATTCGAACCAGGGCCTACTCGCTGTGAGGCAAGAGCGCTAACCACTGCGCCACCGTGCAGCCCGGCGCATTCATCAATAAATAAAAATACAGGCTGTTGAAAATATTTTTTTTAAATAACAATTTTATGTTTGCTCTGTAAAACTAGAATATTAGAATATTCAAATGTATTTGTAGAATTAATGCTTTTTATTAAATGAAATTATCAAGTAGTTTAGCCCCCTGTTTTATTTATGTTGTCTTTCGAAACTTGAAACCTCCTTCTTCTCCACCTTCTCCTGAGCCAGACACTAATGCTCCAGACCAAAGGGGACCCGTGTCTGAGTGGCACTAGCATTAATAAAGGTTAATGTATTAAGCTAACAATCCCAAGTGAAACGTTCATTGTAAATCCCATCACCAGGACAGAGTTCAATGCCAACTGCACTCAACCACTGTTGTCTAACTTCCACTGGAAAATTGAACAAGCCTATAGACTTTTGACAGCTGAAAGCGATACATCTACGAGCCATGCTAAAGCTAACACAATAGCAACTGCTGCAGAATCAAAGATTAATGCTGGAGCTGCAGAGCATGGTGGCGTTGACCAATCACAAAATTGATTGATTGGTTTGGTTTATTTCAAGCATAGTTTGAAAAATACAGAACAAAACACACAATTATTTCAAACTCATTACAGAAAAAATGAAATGCATTGATTAGAAAATAGAAAAATAAACAAAAATAAAACACACTTATGTCACATTTGGTTCACTCATTTTTTGTGATTATTAACTAGTCAGTAGAGTTTGATTGCTTGAAAAGGAGTGGGAAGAAGCAACTTATTTACTAAATGCAACTGTAATACCTTGTTTCAACCTGTAGGGGTCAGCACAAAGATGGTTTTAGACTATATTTTCAGGAATGAAACAAGTTTATTTTAATTTGTCAAAAATGTGGCAACAACCAACAGCCAGCACTTTTAAAGCTCCATTTGTACAGGTAAAAAGCCAAAAAAGTTGATTTATTGTTTGGTCACCCTTTAAGCAGATACATTCTGCTGGCTGTAGAGACAAAGCAGAGCAGAAAAATGGTCTAAACATGATGTGAGAAGTTGAAAATGTATTTCTTTTCTTTTTTCCACAGTCAGACAGTAACACCAGTTTCCTGAGAGCGGCAAGAGCAGGGAACCTTGACAAGGTTTTGGAATACCTTAAAGGGGGCGTGGACATCAGCACCTGCAATCAGGTAACAGATGTAGATGAAGTCCAACACATGACTTTCGCTCCAGGTGATGTGCAACTTAGAAAAACCTGGTTGAAAAAAAAAAAAAAAAACAATAGTGACTCCACACATAGCAGAGTATTCAGGGCAATACAAAGAAACCAGTCTGCTCTGGGCTGCAGCTGCTCATTATTCAGGATGAGCGATGGGCAAAACCAGGAGGTAACAGTAAACATTCTTATGTCTGACATAAAACCTTCAAAGATATTCACGTCTGCATCGGCATGTCACCTGTCACGTGATGTTATGACAGATGCCTATAAAGTGATTTTTGTGCCACCATATTGTGAACGAAAGTCAGTTTTGAGATAAAAATGTCCTAAATTGCAAACAAATGTAAAGTTTAAGAATAAAACCTAATGATTTGCTTTCAAAAAATATTTTTGCATTTGCAACACAAATGTTTTCAGATGTGTTGTCTCACATCTCACTTCCTCCCTATCTTTGATTTTGCATTCATAAGTTTCAATTTAGAATAATAAATGTGCCACACCACACAGCCACTAGCAGAATTTCATTAACTATGTAAATGCACAAATTATATTTGCAATAATAAATTATCTTACTGGAAACACCACAATTTTGATAAGACTTACTTATTGGCTAGAATGACTATTATTATTTTTTTTAATACTGCTGAACAGTCACCCAAATACTCTCTTTTAGTAAATTTATTTTAAAAATAGATGTTCTCATCCATCACCGTGTTTTTAATGACTCATTGCATGTTGGTTTATGTGTTGGTTTCACATAATTATGATATAATGGTAACATTGTCCTTGCGAAATTGTGTTTTTTCAACATATATAGAATTCTGCTAAAGTTTTGCGGATATATGTGATGGAAACGCAACTAATCACAGACAAGATGTTTCATGCTGATTGGTCTAGATTCTAACCCATAAAAAGTCACTGCCTCGATGCTTTGAGACAGACACGACTTTGGATATTTTATCTGTTCGAGTGGTTCTGCAGTCTGCAACCAGGTAGTTTTTAGATCAGATTCCATGTAAAAAACAGAGCAACCAAGTACAAGAATTCAAAAGGATGAGTACAAATTTGTTGTTCACATGTAAACTCTTTTTAAGAAAACGTCCAGTCTCTGACGTTGGGTTCACGCTGAACGCAGAATCTCCACAAAGCACCACTGAACGGAGGCCGCTTCCATTTGGTGCTCATGTTACCATATGGTGTAGTGAGCTCTACATACAAGTCAGGCACGCATTGAGTGTGCACTGAATGTTCAACCCAGTTCAACATTTTCACGCATTATCACAGCAGCGCAGAGCAATGACCAATCAGATTTGGGAGTGGTACATTGATAACGTCCACTTCAAAGCAGGAAATGCCAAACATGATCAGCAAAGAGAAATGAATCATGGCGGTTTGTACCCGGTAGGCTTAATATGACACCCAGACAGACTGTGATTTCAGGAACACAGTCATGAAAACAAAAAAGCCTGGAACAAGATTTAGGGAATTTTCACAGCTTTTACTTTTTGCTCAGAGGTTCTCTCTATTGTAGGCAATAAAAAATACAATAGAAGATGATTCTCCTCCCTGATTATACCTGTGTGAGGGCACTGCTCCGGTGTGGATACCGCCTGCTGTGCGCACGATCATAAACACCGTTGAGCACATTCTTGAATACGACACACGTGGGTGATGTGTCTGCATCTTGAGTGTGTGTAGCGGACGGGTTGGCGTGCTCTTCAGGTATACTCCCCTCCTGGGAAATTCCTGCAGCTCCTTTGAAAGCAAAAGTTTTATCCAAGCCATAACATCTTTGCCCCTTGTTAATTCCCCCTTTTTGAAGATATCCTACCCTCAACTCATTAACGAAAGGCCTTTTTATGCACAGCACACATTGAACACATCCACACACTGACCATTTCTTATCTCAATATATATATTTTTATTTTAGTTTCATTGACCTATTTCTAGTTATTATGGTACTCACATCGAACGCAAATTGCGGGACAAATCTGCGTGCCCCGCCTCTTTTTCACCGCGCGGTAAATTCGCTGCTCATCTCTTGTCAAATAATGTGGGAGGAGCTACCAGCTCTGTCTGTGGATATCTCACTTAGAATGAATGGAAGACATCTGATGTTGAGGAATATGATTTATTTATTATGAAGATTTCTACAAAAACATCAGTAATCATGTCTCCATGTTTGGGTTATGATTATTATTACAAGATTTTCCCGGTACAGGGGGGTGTGTCTGTATTCAAAACTGCTTCTGCAACGTTTGTGTGTCTCTGTGAACTTAAAGTTTCTCTGTTTCATATTAATCTGAGGGGTATAGATTAGTATTCTACCCGCTGATAGTCACTGGAAAAGTCATGTGCCCAAAGCGGAGTTCCTGATTGGCAGATGCGACGCAGCAACCTGTCAAACTCCAGGTTTGACATTTACATTTTATTTATTCATCTAAAATAAAATATACATTTTAAGATTGTTATTGATGCCATAATGGGAAAATAATCTTAATAGCCATAGCTGTTGAAAATGTAATTAAACAGATCAAAACACAGTGACCTCTAGCCGCATTCTGTGGTTGTCAGCTGATTGTGTAAACATTTTCAGCAGTGGATCATTTTCGACACTGAAGTGCTAGAAAACAGCCCTAAGAGAAATTAGCAGACATGCCAGTCCACTTATTAGGTAGTTAAAAAACATGTAGGTGAAAATTACTTGAAAATAGGAGGATGACAAATATAAAAACAGCTAAGCTAACTCAGGGCTAACGTGGACGGTCAGCTGTAAAAACCAAATACTTATATTTTTTTAAAAGTTAGTAGGATCAGATTACCCAACTTTATTTCTGTTTCTGATCTTTCTTTCTCTCTTTTTGATTAAGACTGCAGTTGGCTGCCAGTTTGCATACTTTAGCTCAGAGCTAGCTTAGCTGTTTGTGTCATTACCATCTATTCTTTAAACCCGCTATCCCTTTCAGGTTCACAGTGCTGCTAGAGCCTGGACCGGGTACACTCTTAACCCGACTTAGTGGAGTTTACTAGAAAGTGCGAAGAAACAGATTGCTCTACATTTTTTAAGTTTTTACATAGATGCAAAACTAGACAAGTTTAGTTCAATGACCTTAAACCAGTGAGTTAATACATTTGACAATAGGAAATGATGCTAGTAAAGTTTACTCAATAAAGTATGTAGTCATAGCTTATAACCATAAGTGCTAATGTTTTTAAGAAGTAGGATTTCTCAACTGGGAATTGAACTGGTTTCCTGCATGCCAGCCCTGAACTCAATCAACTGAGCTATCCAGCTACTCATAGGAATATTGCAGCAAAAGATTAAAAAAAAAAATCTTTAATTTGTTATCAAACGATGAACAATCTAATTCTCAACTTTTAGTGGCAAAGTCCTTACGAGCTCTGACTGTTTTATATCTTAAAAAACTTGTTAAAACAGAGTAAGAAAATAGTCCCTTGAAAGCGGAAATGATTTCCAAACAACTGTGATGATGGACTATAGTTAGGAATGGTTTGGTCACTACATCAAAATATGCCTAAAATCCCAAAGGAGAAAGAATGTTTACATTTTGAACATCAAGAAACCAACCAAAAAAACAAAACAAAAAAAAAAAAACAATGCTTACTTATTGACCATTCTTGGCTAACAACCAGCACTTTCAAACTCTGTGAAAAAAAAATAGGATTTAAAAGCAATTTTTATAAGCAATGAATATACAATTTTAAAATGAGAATCTACTCTTAATGCAAACTCTGATGCATATGCAAAAACCTGGAGTGGGCACACCCGCCCGCCTGTCCTGGATATAAACTGCTAGCCAAGGAGGGTATCCCCCACGCTAACAGGCTTGTGTTGTGCCAAGGTACATTTCCTCTACCAAAAAGATGCCTGAGACTGGGGAAACAAATTCTGGCAGGGGACATACCTTGGCAAAACATTGGCACCGGAGGGCAGACAGCGGAGCGGCAGCAGCAGAAAGACAGGGATCCCTGCAGTGTCAGCTCTGGTGTTTTATTTTATTTCCTCATTCTCTTATAAACATCTGTCTTTTTTGCCAACACTTACGGGTCCATTTTATTGTTTATATGCTCCAATGTTGTCGCCTGGGAAAAAAGAAAAACGGCAGGACTTGACTTATAACTTTTCTCCCCAGCAGAGGTGTCAAGATAATTTTCCTGCCATTGTAGTTTAATGAATGAGTCGCAATGCACATACTCACTCAGCTGAATCGATATTCCAGCGCTAGATATATAAGCCTGTGACGGTGGGATGTATTTTTGAGAGTTTGTAACAGGTGAAAACAAAGAAAAGTTGTATTCAAAACAAAGGAAAATCATTTTCAATAGAGACATGTTAAGTGTAAAACTATATGTTGTATTCATATTTTTTCTTTAACTTTGTATTTATGAATACAAATCTAACTTTATGAATATGTTTCTTTTTGAAAGTTATCTTACCACATGTAAGCATTATTTTTATTACTGAAGTACCAAAATGGACACAGAATAGATGTACTGTTACTTCTACGTGTTGGATACCCTTGGTATGTTAACGCAGATGAACAGAAAGCCAAACTCGTTTCACAAGCCAGGATGTGAGTTCCTTTATTCAGGTCTCCTTAATCCATTTTATAAAGGACATTGCGACTTGCAAATAGACGAGTGAAACTGAAATACATGAAACATAAACAGAGAAAAAAAAAACACACCAGTTAAGCACTGAAAAGTGTAAATAAATCAGGAAACAATATGAAAACAATCCTTTTAAATGTAACTAACAATATCTCCAAATTGTTTAACTGATGAAAACAATACATGTGTATGCTAATTCGGGCGTTAACATGTTCATTCTTATGCAAATGCACCGTGACCAGCTGGCGAAAGGCATGGGCTAGGTCTATTTCCTGAAAACAAGCATTACAGAAAAACGAACTTAAATAGACTTTATAAATAAACTAAATTAACTTATCCTTTCTATATTTATCATTGAACACTTGCCAAACTTACAGCTTTGGTTTTCGGAGGTTTTGAAGAGCTGTTAAGACACAGCAGAAAGTAGTTTCAACACCAGAAGCACTTCTCAAAGAAAACGGGACTTCCTGCTACCCAGAATGCAATGCGAGTACAGACTATCCCACCAAAATAAAATACAGGAAATCGCTGCTGACAGAATAATCACTTTTAACTTAACTTGAATGGAAAACAAAAACAAATTATGAAATATTTCGTAATAACATAAATGAGAACCTTTTTCTTCTTTTTAAACTTAAATCCTTTTACTGGGGGCAGAACAATAGAAACCGAATCAAAAGAACCGTATTGGCACCGGATTGTAATAAAACACCAATACTACTCGTCGGTACGCGCTTTAAGAAATCTTTGAGGTGTTTCAGATGCGTGTCAAAATCCCCAGTACCTAATCTGTAATTTGCCCTCTTAGGCACTACTGCATTAACCGTTGGAATGTTGCTGGAGGCCTAGGGGCATGTGTTGGAATTGAAATAGGCCCTATGCCCACTGGCGTGGTGAAAGCAGTCTTTTCCTGGTTATGTGGTTCCATCTTCACCTGCCAGTACCCAAGGTCTAAAGGTTTAAACCATTATAATAATGGGTGCAGTCCACCAGATACACTGCAACATGTCTTTTAAAAGGGCTCACATGTCTTCGTAAAGCAGGGGTGGAAGTGGTCGTTCACGTATAAGGGCTGAATCTCCAGCCTCACTATGATGGGTCTCCTAAAGTTTGTTTCTTTATTTCTGAAAGTCTTGAAACCTCGAAGGTCCCGTCTTCTTCCATGTGGTCACAAACATCCACTAAGCCCATCTCTACTACACCTTCATCTATAGGTGTTAGGTAAACATCCTAGATCCCATAGAAATCTTTATCTTCAACAAGGTGCAACCAGCCAAGCTTCTGTTAATGGCCTACAGAGATGAGAAACATGTTCAAGGTACGAATGTGAATGGAAAGTCTGCCTTGGCTTATCTTGGTCACCATGCGGGGAACAGATGTGGCCCCTGGCTCCTCAAGTGCCTCCACAACGACACAGTATTCAGATCCATGTGTCTCTGTTCTTGTGTGCCCCCAAGCCATTATTTCGGTTTGGGCTGGTATAGTTATGCCATGCCGGTGGACTGACTGGACGTAACCCAGAAAGTCCTTTTCAGACGTCACTTTGATTTGCTGGCAGGCAGCCAATGCAGTCCTCCAGGCACTTTGGGATTTTGGATTCTGGCAAGATAGAGAAACCAAGTCATGATGTTTTTGGAACACTATGGTGGCTGTCATGAGGATGTGGGATTGCTATTGGCCAATAGTGCTGCCACGAATGATTATTTCAATAGTGGGCTAATCACCGATTATTTTTTCCGATTAGTCGACTAATCAGGTCATGCGCAAAGTCGATGTAAACCACACATCTTAACCATCATTAGCTTTAAACTAACAAAAAATAGATATATAGCATCACCTACGATAATGCTAGTGTGAATGGTGTTAGCTGAATTTGGCTGCTGAAGATGCTAGTGCTGATAGCTGAAGAGGCTGAAATTGATAGCTGAAATCACTGAAGCTAATAGCTGAAAATGCTGAAGCCGATAGCAAGCTAAAATCTTAGATAAATGGGAAATTAGCCCAAAAATTTTTTTAAAATCCTAAATTAGCCACAAATAGCTAGCATGTAGCTTAAATATTAGCTAAATTCCAAGTTAGCTTAAAAAGTGAAACAAATACTAAATTAGCCAAAATAGTTAGCATGCAGCTGAAATATTACCTAAACTCCTAAATTAGCCAAAAACACCTTAACAAAATGCCAAAATAGTCCAAAAAGCTAAGCTGAAAGCCATCTAAAATATTAGATGTTAGGTTCAAACAACCTGAAACATTTCTCTGAAAGGAAGACAAGAGAGGGGTCAGTTCTTAAATCAGATTTTACTTGCACAAGGAGAACAGACAGAGAATGTTCAAACCAGTCTCCACCCGCTCTGAAGATCTTGGTCCAGGGTTTCCTTATTTATAACCTTTCAGGGGCGGTCTTATTTTATTTACATTTGCTGCTCTCACGGTGTGGAAGGAAAAACAGCCTCAAACTGGTTCTACTATCATTAATGTCTTAGTTCAATGCAATAGGTCTGCGTCAGCATCTTTGAGTATCTGTAATGTGTCAGCCTCCAGACAGCCTTCAGCCTAGGATGACTGCAAGCTTCCAGACACCAGCTGAGCACGACCTTTAATGAGCAGAAAGAGAAAAGAGGTTAAAATTATACAAAGCAAATATAAGATAAATGTATGTACAACTCTATCAAAACACTCTATCAAAATGCCAAAATAGTCCAAAAAGCTAAGCTGAAAGCCATCTAAAATATTAGTTAAATGCCAAATTAGCCTAAAAAACATAAAATAAATCCTGAATTTGTGGGGTTTGGGGCTGGGATTAGCTGTGTTTCTGTTTAGCCTTTGTTTTCACCTCCTCTCATTTCACGTGTGTTGATTCCTTTCCTTTTCCACCTGGTTCTTTGGTCTCCTAATGGGTACACATGTGTTTGATTGTAAGGTTTCAGTTTAAAAGCTGCGTGTTCACATCCACTTGTTGCCAGATTATCTTGTGTGCTGTCTCGAGTACCACGAGCATTCCAGCCCCTTAAAGACTTAACAAAAGAAAGAACTAAGGAATAAACAATATTCTTCTGCGAACAACCTGCGTCTGCGTTTGTGTCCACACCCGGATCTTGAGAGAATTAGCCGAAATGGGTTCTATATAACTGAAATATTAGTCAACTCCAAAATTGCCTAGAAAACCTTAATAAATGTAAGACTAATCATGGCACCCCTATTGGTCAATGCCTCATCAGCTTTTAAAAATATATTTTTTGGTCTGCATAACTAGGGCTGCAAATTACCACCCAAATCCTAAGTTGATTTGATCTTGATTCACATTATGGGGATTTGATTGATGATTTGATTGATTCGATTGTTTAACTTTTAATAGTTTTAGTTAAAGAACGATAAATTTTCTTTGATAGGATTAGAAATTCTTACACTAAAAAATATAAAAAATAGTTCCCTTAAAAATGAACTAAACCCTCGATTTTATTTGCACCTTAAACATTTAGGACCCTTGGTGGGGGGGTGCTTGGACATCATTGCCAGCAAACAGTCGATGTCCTTTCAGTGCCCCTCCCGCCAATTTTAACCGCACCATAGACATGTAGGGCCGCTGGTGGGAGGGTGACGGGGCATCTCTGCGAGAAATCAGGAGATGCCCTGTTAAGGCCTTCTCAGTGGCTCCATGGCGGGTGTTGGGGGGTCTTGGCTGCAGCTGCTGCCCCGGCGGGGGGTCTGGGCGTGGGGATGGCCGGGCGCTCTCCCCCTGAGTACATTACATCACCATCCACCTCAGTGAAACATAAACACTCACCTGAGCACAGGTGTCAGCTCACCTTAGCACTAACCGTTTGTGTGACAGAATGAAAGTCTTTATCTGAATGGGTTTGTATGATGGAGCGTGTGAGCTGCTGTTACAGTTGAATTGAGTACATGTGTAGTATATGTATAGTATATGTGAGTATGTTTAGTTTAAATGCGGAGACTATTTTGGCCAACAAGTGTGTGTGTAACTATAGAGTGTGTGTGTAAACAGGCCCCGCCCGTTCTAGTTTATCACTTAGTCCTGGTTGTTTTATGATGTTGCTTCCCTCTGTTGCCATCTTCTTCTTCCCCTCCCCCACCCTCTTCCTTTTTTCCGTCCGGTCCAACAAGAAAGAAAAAATAAATAAAATAAATAAAATAAAACATAATCAATATAAATAAAGTTTAGCATGAAATACAACAGTTGATTTATACTCAATAAATCCCTGTTGTGACAGTAAAATCTGCCCAACACAAGAAGCTCTCAGCCCACATCTGTTGGCTCAGCTGTTGGACAGGACAAGTTAAAAAAAAAAAAAAAAAAAAAAAATGAACTAAACAAATTTGCTAAATAATTTTTTTTCTTTTAGTTAAGATCAATTTGGTTCAATAAGGTTATTTTTATTGTTATGTAAACACCTAGCATCACCTTTTTTGCTACCTATAGATTGTAAAATGTGCTCAGAAAATGGTGAATGGCATACACTTGTATAGCGCTTTCTACCCTCCTTCAAGGCCCAAGGCGCTTCACAGTCACAGACCCATTCACCCATTCATACACTGGTGGTGGCTCCGCTGCCGAACACTGGCGCCAACCTCCCACCAGAGGCAATTCGGGGTTCAGTGTCTTGCCCAAGGACACTTCGACACATGGGCGAGCAAGGCGGGAATTGAACCCGCAATCTTCCGATCTGGAGTTGACCGCTCTACCGCTGCATGTAGCCTTCTGTTTTCTGAATGGTAACACAATTTTAGGAGTTGTTCATGACATTTAATTATACATTGAATCTGAATCAATTTAAAGGAAGGTAACTATTTGAGCTGGTTCCTGTAGGCTTCTTTTGTACCTTCAATCCTGTTTTCTCTACAGTCTGTGCCACCCCCACATTTCTTTCTTTTGGTTAGTTCACTTCTCAGCTCATTAGCTTTTCAGTCATGGATAGTGGTGCAGTGTAACCTGATGGAACACAACAGTCCTGTCCTAGCAACAGTCAGAAGTAACAGCCCACTAAACTACACGGAATGGAAATCTTTGCACAGTGTGTGCTGGACAGACTGTTCTGAAGTTATCAACAAACATTGTTGAACGATGTCAACCCTGATCTCCTTCAAAGATATACTATTTTTGCTCTAGTCTCCAAATGTGTCTTCCTTCAAGAGCTCCCTTAAAGTATATTTTTAGCAAAGTGTAACAAAAACAAAACAGAGTTGCTTTAGTGAAGTAATAAATACATCAGTCAGGAGTAAACAGATTGAATAGAAAACAGAACACAGAAGGGGTAAAATTCATTTAGCTTTATTCTCTGCTTTGTCTTCTTCTGTTTGTTTGCTCCTAGTTAAAAAAAGAAGAAAAACCACATCTTTTCAAAAACGTCTTTTTTTAATTCAACAAAGAGCAGGGCAGTCAAATCCACAGAGGTTCAAATGAAACTCACTCCAATAAAATAGTGTTTTGGTTGTTTTAACATGTTCTTGTAGCATTTTTATCACAATGGAGAACATATGTATAATATATTTAAAATAAAAACTGCATTTCTAAATATTTCTTTATTCAAATTGTGTTGGGTCAGGGGCAGATGAAAACGTGTTGTTTGAAAATCTTGGGTTTGTGACGCAGCCGACGTCTGAGCTGGAATTTGGCTCAAAACTGTACGCCTGGGTAGTTTCAGTATTGCTTGTTGTTTTGTTTTTTTTCGTTGTTTGTTTGTTTTGTTTGTTTTTGGTACGCTAATGTTAGCTTAGGCTTGTGAGGTGCTATGAGCTAGCAACAGAAAGTGCAAACCAAAGAGTTATATAACACCAGAGGTGACATGCTAGCTTGTTGCATATGCAAAGTTGGACGGCATATTGGAAGACCAGAATTTCCTCAATAGCAGTGAGCAAAGAGGGAAGAGCCCAGCGCTGAATGCCTGTCCAACAGGGGGATGGGGGGCATGGCGTACAGAAGACTTCCTGTCGCATTGGTGCCTGAGTCCTTCTGATAGAGCAGGAGTAGGGAACCCTGGTCCTCGAGAGCCACCTTCCTGCATGTTTTCCAATATACCCTGCTCTGGCTTGTTCTTATGGGCTGGACACACCTGAAGCAGGTAATTGTCATGAGTCCCTACACATGACCGATTACGTGGATCAGGTGTGTCCATCCAAGAGGGAGATAATATCTGCAGAGTTAATGCGTACGTCTGCATTTGAATCATTTCATTTCAGGAGAAGAACTAAATCATGTCAGAAAGGTCATGTTGTCACTTGTTAAGTAAGGAATGGTTCTTGATCTGTCAATAATTTAATGAGTAATGTCCATAATTGCATGAATGCCACCCCACACACCAATATCACAGCCCACAAAAGAAAAGAAACACTGGAATATGGATGATGCTAAAATAAGTATTATGTAATTTTAATTTTAAATAATTAAATCATAATCACTGATAATGATCAAGCATGTTAATGATTGGAATGTGAACCCCCAACCTCTGCTTTGAAAGGCAGCTTGCCACACTGACAACCACTTTAACATTTGGTGTGCATCCCTCAGCACGGTAGATGATTTGAGATGCATCTCCAGTGTTTAAGGTTTAAAGATTTCTGTTGTTAAGAGTTTAAAAAGAGGAAAAGAAAACTTTGCATTTTTAATAACGAGTCGGTGGAATATGGTATCGCTCAAATACAAATGAATTGGAAACTCCAGTCAATCGACTCGTGTCCTCAAAATCCTCTCCTGACGTAAATAACATTCCCTCTGGATAAATCCAGCCTCCTCTCTTCATGATCCTCTATGAATGGAAATGCTGTTTTGGTTTCTGCGTGGTGCAAACGTCTCTAATGTGAATGTTCTCTAAACGTTAATGAGGAAGTCCTTTTTGAACATCCTTCACTTTAAAAAGGGGCAGAGACCGCAGAGAACTCTAAGTTTCCTAAAGGAAACCTGCTCCAGACCAGGTTAGGTTCACAGACTCAGTTACCATAGTGATTGATTCTGAGTTCAGCTTAACCTGCTTCTTGAAACGGATTTGGTTTGACCCACTCTCATGGGGTTAAGCTACCTCTGTTTCTGAAACCAGGAACTCTGAATTGTCCTGAACTTTCAAGAAAACCTGCTTCCTCTAAACGGGCCTCAGGTTTCCTGTGTTTGGGTCCTCCACCACTTCTTCCTGACAACATTACTGTAATACCACGGCCTGGTTCTTATTTTTATAATGATCAGAGTTTTTTTTTCTTTTTATGGTCATTTTACTGTGTCTGCTAAGCCGGATCTCTTTGTTTTCATGCAATTCCAATATGACGTCACTCTTAGTGTATCCCGGAAGATAACAACACTCAAGACTTTAAAGAAAACGTTATTAAGTCTGAACCATACCTTAACGATTTCGCCCTCAGCATTCAGCGATGTCACCGCTACTCTGCCCCAGACCGCCCTCTAGCGCTAATCCCAGGTCAATCGTGATCTGCTTTTTAGAATGCAAAACGAAGGAGAAGGTGCTGCGTGCGGCATGGGAAAAGAAGGACATTCGACTCGGAGAACGGCGTGTATTTTTCGACCAGGATTACCCCAGCAATATTCTCGCTAAGAGGAAGGAATATAACAATGTAAGAAAGATGTTGAACGAGAAGGGGCTCCGTTTTCAAACCATCTACTCCACTAGACTTCGGGTGTTTTATGAGAATGATCCAAAAGTTTACAACAACCTGCGAGAGGCACTGGACGACCTAAAGAAAAGGGGAATCATTGAAGGGGGCACAGAGACATCAGCAATCTGCACCGTCAATCCAGGAACGAAGGAACCCCCGGCAGACAAGCGGAGTGCCGCGCTGGGTTGGAACTACGAGACATGAAAGAAAAGCATCCAAGACAAGCTACAGGCGTTCAAACGCAGAGGAACCTCCACCTAAGGAAATATTAACTCCCGAAAAACTAGGCAACTTTCCTCTTCAAAACATATGGAATATACAATGACCTCTCACAGGGATCTTTTCACACGCCGTCTTCACACGTGCTGCTATGGGAGAAAGGAGACGGAGAAGACGCCCAACAGCAGTTACCCCGGGCTTACACCGCTATCGTCAAGGCTTCGTTGCGTCGTGGGAGTGGACTAACTACAGCCGATGGCTTACACTGGCTGCTGCTCCAGCCACAGCCTGTGAAAGCTCAGCCCAGACAGAGTAGTGCTGGATCTCTATGATCAGCTTCTCATTGTCCATGGTTATAGATAGATAGAAGATAATCTTTATTCTGTCATTGCACCCAATTGCACAATGAAATTAAAAGCAAAAGCAATCCACCCCTCCTTGGTGCATAAATATAAAATAA
>NC_050529.1:23888502-23904692 GCF_002922805.2 Oryzias melastigma
TTCCTGACACAACCCTCTGTATTTATCCGGGCTTGGGACCGGCACAATGAGACCCTGGCTTGGGCCCCCTCGTGGCTACATTAAAAGTAAAGTAGCTAAAGACTAAACAGACTAAATAAAACGTATTATTCCTACCCTTAGACCCTCCCTCCCGGTAAGGAAAAACTCCTAAAAAAACCTGAGTCAGTTGTTCCATTGTTCTGTTGTTGTTTTCAGCAGACCTGTGTTATGTTTGTCAGAGCATCTACAGTTTTACATGTACACATCATACTCTTATAGAAACAGAAGTTAAACATAAATACAAAATAATTACCCTCAATGTGAATGGTTTTAATAACCCAATTAAAAGAAGCAAAGCTCTCGCTAGGATGAAATGTTAAAAGCAAGATATAATTTTTTGGCAAGAAACGCACCTGTTATCGAGCACAAAAAACTACGTAATATGGAGTTTAGACATACACTGCTCACAAAATTTAAAGAATCACTTTAAAGAAACACATTAGATACCTAAGACCTCAATATGAAGTTGGACATCTATACAAATAACGACAGGGCAGTGTCTTGGGAACAAAAGGATCCCAAGTCTTTTAATGGAAATAAAAGTTTTCAGCCTAAACTTAATTTCTGCAACTCAAAATGCTTTTCAGTATCTTGTGTAGCCCCCCACGAGCTTGTATGCATGCATACTTAGCACTGTGGGGTTAAACCACCAAATGGTTCCTGAGCGCGGCTGTGTCTGCAGCTCACCCCTCCCCCAGGGGAGGGGTCAAATGCGGAGAACAAATTTCACACACCTAGGTGCGTGACAAATCGTGGGACTTTAAATTTTTAATATTTATCTCAGATTTGTGATAAAGAAGTGCGTTACGTTTTGGTAAAAGGATATATAGACCACAAAGAAATTACAATGTTTAATGTATATAGACCATCAGGTTATGAAAAAAATCTGATAAGGAAAATCTTTGACTTCATTGCAACAGAAGCATCAGGTTTCCTTATCTGCGGAGGAGACTGGAACTTCTGACTAAATCCTCATTTAGACACCACAAGCAGGATTAAAAAACAAAGCTAATTAGAGACACAAGTTAAAAAAATGCTCAAAGAATTGGGATTGATAGATGTGTGGAGAGATTTGCACCCACATGATAGAAATTACACTTTTTTTCCGCACTCGCATAAGACATATTCAAGAATAGACTTTTTTTTTTTTTTTTTTTTACCAAAACACAGACAGACTTAGAATTGAGTTTTATGACATATGTGTTAGAGATATTTCTGATCATGCTGGGGTGTATTTAACACTCCACTTGGATAACAATTGTAAAGAGACATTTTGGAGCCTTAACATTAGTCTTTGATGACGACAAATTCCATAAATATGTAGAAAAATTATTTAAGAATTTTTGGACTATAATGATAGGGGTGATATTTTCCCCAGTGTTTAGTGAGACACAGCAAGAGCTGTTTTGCGAGGAAAGGTAATAAGCTTGTCTGTGTGTAAAAAGAGGGAATGAGACGGCAATATGAACAACCTTATTACCAGACTGAAATCATTAGAAAAACAACACATGAATACCAATGACCCCAATATATTAAAACAATTTAAAGAAACGCAACATGTAGGTGTCTACATCAGATGTTCTTAATCTTTTTCACAGTGGGACCCAATTTTCCCAGTACAAAGTGATTCAAGGCCCATTCAAATATTAACGCAGAAGTGATTTTGACACTGGCATTTTTGACGGTCAAGCATTCCATATTCTTGGTAAAGATCCATTCATTTTTGTCTTTAAACTGATCATATGGTTATTTTGACCAGACTGAAGGATAATCTGGCAACATAGAAAAGTCATCTGTGCTTGATGGTGGAGGTGGGATTTAGCAAAATTAAGAACGTGATAGGCTCCTCCCCCATAAGTGTCTCACTGTTTTCATTTTCATTTGAACATGCAAAACATGGAAAATTAAAATGTAATAGATTTTAAGTTACTTTAAAATGAGTTTAAATCAAACCCTGCATTTAAATTTTATTTTTTAGTATTGCTGTCAGGAGTCAGAGGTCTGTCTCCCCCTCTGGTCACAGGCGGGTGCCATCTCCAGTGTATTAACTCACTACTCCTCCCAGCAACCCCAGCGCACAGTCCCTGGATGCTGCGCACCATTTGTCAATCACCCACCTGCTTTTTAAGCAGCATCTGGAGCCTCACTCAGTGCAAAGTATCGTTTATGCCACTCAGCCCGCATACAGAGCGTTTTCATCCTGACCTGATCTCCTGTTCACATGATCCTGCTTCGTCTTCAATTCTGCTCTTGCCAGCACCGACCCTTCCCTTGACCCTGACCCCTCTGGTTGGTCTTTGATGCTCTCATGGTCTTTTTTTCCTTTGCCTGCCTGACCCTGAATCAGCTTTGTGGACTTTTAGCTGTACATGACTCCTGTCTTCCTGTCTGGGCTAATAAACCTGCTGTACTTGGAACCAGCCATCTGTCCGTTTGTGACAATTGCACTGTAAAGTGCAAAATATATTTTCAAAATGAATGGTCACATTGCATATTGAAATGTAAATTGCTAAATGATAGATAGATAGATGGATGGATGCGCCTTTATTGTAATCACAATAAAATCCCAAGGACAATGAAATTGGAGCAACTGTTACAGTACAAAAATAAATTTGGCAAAAAGAAATGCACCAAGACATAATATAAGATATGTCAAAATATATACATAGAATTGTGCAATAAAAAAAAAAAAATAGATGTCAGTAATGATATCCAGAATATGTGCAGATATGTGCATGATAGATGTGCAAAGAAGCTTGGAGGTAGGTAATATTACAATTTTCACAGGGATGAGTATTTAAATAAACAGATATACATGTACATAAACAGTATATACTGATGGGGGGTGGGGGTGGGGGTAGGTGCTGCTGGAGCAGAGGGGTGTTGTTGTGGGAGTCCATAGCGACCCAAGAAGCAGTTCAGCTCCTCTGGCTGTGCAGCATCTGGAGCTGCTGTAGGCACCTCACAGCCTCTGAAGTTGGTGATGTCATGGATGCCTCGCCATACTTCTCGTGTGTCGTTGCTTGACAGGTTGGACTCTATACGCATCCTGTGGTCTGCCTTGGCTTTTTTAATTCCTCTTCTCAGGTCACCTCGAGCAGCACTGTATAGTGCTCTGTCACCTGACCCGCAGGCGGTGTCGCGTGCTTTGAGGAGTGTATGGACTTGGCTGGTCATCCAGGGTTTCTGGTTGGGGAAAACCCGACTGGTTTTGTCCACCGTCACATTCCCAATGCAGCACTGTATGTAGTCCAGCACTGTTCCTGTGAGTGACTCAGCTCTTGTTGGTGGAATAAATCCCAGTCTGTTTCCAGGAAGCAGTCCTGCAGCATGGGCAGAGCATCATTTGGCCACGTTGTGATGGTCTTTGTGGTGGGCCTTGACTGACGCCTGCGGGGGGTGTAGGCCGGGAAGAGCAGGAGGGAAAGATGGTCTGATTGTCCGAGGTGGGGGAGAGGAGTGGCTTTGTAAGCATGCTTGATGTTGCTGTAAACGTGATCCAAAGTGTTCTCCCACCTTGTAGAACACTTCACATGCTGGTAAAACTTTGGGAGAACAGTCTTTAGGTTCTCAAATAGAAGCAGAGATGAAAGCAACACAGATACATTCATTAAAAATCTGAGACTTCCAAGATTCTTTTTTTTTACATTTTGTCTCTCACAGGTGAAATTGATCCATTTGGAATGTTACATGTTTTTAAGGTGGACAACTTGTAGAATTGGATAGAAGTAATTTCAAACATAATTCAAAGTGATATTCAGTTTTTAATTGACAATTTAAGTCGAAGTTTGAAAATCCATTTTGCAATTTAGAATCCAATATTTAAAAAAACATTTCAATCTTGCCCACAATTTTAAATACAAACTAAATAAATTGCATTTTGGGCATCAGCCAGCCTCCCCTGTTGCACTCCTTGTTTGTCATGATGTTTGTCTGCTGTACGTTTCACATATCATGTTTTGTCAAGAGGAGGTCACATCAACCACAATTGCTCCAGCTAATACATTCCCAGAATGCTTAGAGCAATTTCACCGTAAGATAGAGGAAAGTTCTTGTGGGTGTTGTGTTAGACACCAGCAGAGTGGAGGTAGAATAGAAAGTGGCCTCTGTTGCACATTCAATGTGTAGTAGCTGTGTGAAAAAATATTTTTATAAATATATTTTGGACCTTCCAACAGAACATTTCAAAAAGTTGTCAAGAAATTGAATGCTATTTTTATTGTTATACTTACCACTTTTTTGCTTCAAAATCTGTTTATCAGCTATTTGTATTCACTTCTATTTATAACTATGACTTCTCATCTTCAGATAAACCTTAAACTGTTGTCGTCTCAACTCATGTTTTGTTATGAAAGATATTGAATTTAAGTTTAAATTAATAAATAAAAAATCCATCCTAAATATTTATTCCACAAATTTGCTTGTTTTTTATTTAGCTGCCTTGATTCCTTTATTCTTTTTCTTTTGCCAAATAGCCAAATTTTGCTTGAGTTCCAGCCACCTTCTCTGAGAGCACATGCCATTCAGAGGAAAACTACTCTGGCCTTATCAGGTCATTAAGACATCAGTTTTGATGTTGTCATTTTGTTTACTGTAAAGCAAATAGGTATTAGGGCAGGAAGATTAGCCTATAAGTAGACACTTTTATAAACAGACCCACAAACTCACACAGCTATTTATAACATTTGTCCGTGTAATTCTTCAATCCACCTCTGCATAACACGACTCAATGTCAAACCCTGCTTTGATAGTTGGTGTTTAGATCTGTTCCTCTTCTATTGATTCCTTGTTTAAGACATGGAGGAAGGAAGGCTGGCGAGCTGGGAGCGACTCCTTGTCTCCCCATGGAGGAGGTCTCATTCTTCAAAACATCATGCCTGACATTTTCTCTCACCTGTTATTCTAGAATGGACTTAATGCACTGCACCTGGCTGCCAAAGAGGGCCACATAGACCTGGTGCAGGAGCTGCTGGATAGAGGAGCACCTGTGGATTCATCCACAAAGGTAATAAAAAAACCACTGCATGTGCAAAATTGTGTCATAATTTGGTGTTTGATTGATCAACTTGAAGGGGTTAAGAGTAGTGATGTGCAAATGAAGCTTTCTTGAAGCACTGAAGCCTTTGTCTAAATTGGTTCACTAAAGAGCAATGCTTCATGAGCTTCATTTGCTCTAGTAGGACATCTAGTGGACACAAAAAATAACAGCAGAATTTGATCTGTGGCAATTTGGAAAAAAAAAACATGTACAAACATGTTAGTAAAATAAAGTAGTTCACAAAACATGTGAATTGCTGTAAACTTTCACTGTGTGTGTTTGCTTATGTATTGATAAAAATAAATGTAAATAAGATTATTGTTTCTAAACCTCAAAGAAAACTAGAAAATTATAAAAATGATAAATTAAAGTAAGGTAAGAGTACAGGTGGATTTAATGTGTGCTGGTGCTAAACCAGTAATTTGGGGGGAAGGGGTCTCTAAAGTGTGAAACAGGTGCTTCAATGAAATGAAAAAAATAAAATGTAAATAAACATTTTCTTTTCCTTAAACATATATACATGAAAAAGCATTGTCACAGGATGAAGAGTTTGGACAATGATCCTATTAACATTGAAATCAGGTCAGTGTTTGAAGGGACAGAATATTTGTTTCATTAATTATTTTATTATTATTCCTCTAAATATCCAGACTTTCTCCAAACTATCTCTACCTCAGTCCGAACTATCTCTAAACTCACCAATCGTAGCTCTCCATCAAACACCTGCATTATGAAAGGAGGATTCATGACGGCGTCAAAACTGGCGAGGAGCCTCTGCGTACCGAGAAACTCCTCCTCCCTCCTCTGCGGCGGCACCTGCCGTGAAGCTTCAATACAGAACGTCTCATCACTAAATTAAACTGGGGGTTTACACCCATAAGACGTCTATAATTACTGGTATTCTAAATAAATATAATATTATATATAAATATATATTTGCAGATATTGCCCATCCATTGTTTTTTTATTTTATTTTATTTATTTTTTTTATTTTAAGAATGTAACTCCGGCAATGAATTAAGGACCACTGTGCATAATGATCACTCTTTTGTAACACTGAGATATGACGAGTGGTTATTGTTTATGAAACAATGTTTTTTTTATTATTATTTTTTAAACAACAGTTTCCCCTAAATCTCTTGTGTCTCACTGAATGGAGCCTGAAGGATTCATGCCGCTGTCGAGACTCGCGAAACAACCTGAACCATTTCATGAATTAGTCACGTGGTGGGGCCGGGCAGCGAAGCTTTGGACGTCATTGCTCTCAGCTCCTCCCCTAGATGAAGCAAGTCTCGATACGCGCTTCACGGAAGCTCCTCCTACAATACACGAACATGCCTCAAAGGCTCGATACAGAACGTCACATCACTAGCTAAGAGTTAGTCCTTTTTATTTTAATAAAATAAAAAAGAAGAAGAAATCCACTTTTAGAGGTCTTATCTAATCTATGAGATCAAATAAAAAGCACAGAGCTTTTAGGTCGGGATTAAAATAGTATGAAAATGATCAGTTCAGACTTTTGTCTGACAAATCTAATCAGCAGATTTTCAAGTGACATGCTTGAAAAGCATAAGCGTGCAGAAGTTCATTTTAGAGATCCTCTGGGATGAAAATAGCATTTTGAGTATTTAACGTGTTCTTGTGGCATTTTTCCAAGGATTGAGGACTGAAATGACTAAAGTAGACCTTAAAATAGCATTTCTGATGTAGCGTTCCACCCTTGGAAGCAGCAGTAATAACCTATGTTGACCATTTGGTCAGACAATGTTCATTTGGAGTGCATCTTCTCAAGATAACAGAGTTCCTCTCCCAGCAGAGGGGCAGTAAAGTTGCCTAAAACCGCTATTTCCCACTCGGATGGTAAGTCATTAAACTCTCGATAAACCGGCCAGAACCCTGGCTATTTCGCATTCCAAACTCTGGTTGATTTCAACCTGTCACCTTCAAAGGAGTCTTGGTTCCAGCAGGTCGACCCCTGTGGAGTCTGCAAGAATTCCTGACCAACCCAGTCTCAGTAAAATGCGTACATATGCCACGATTTGGGAAATACCGTGTATAATATACGCCAAAACCGGTTTTTGCGTGCATATAATATGCGCGGTCTTAAATGTGTTAAAACGTGTTTTCCACGTTTGACACGTCCCCTGGTGGAGGCGTGAGCATCACAGATAGCCCCACAAACGAACAATTTGCTTTTTTAACCCTAACCATAACCGTAATCCTAACCTTAACCAGGAACGACGTCATTTAGAAAAGAGCCGGAGGATTTCTGACCACGTGATCAAAATGAAACCTAAAAAGCTGTGTATATTGTACGCCGGCGCAATCTATTCTCTACCATTGCGTATCATATGCACGCAAAAAGGGTGTTTGGCGTATATTATACACGGTATTTCAGAGTGCAAAGTCGTGGAATATGTACGCATTTTACTGAGAGTGGGTTGTCCTGACAGACACTCAGTCCTTTGTGTGAAACACGTGACCTTTCGTAACTTTTCTTATGTTTTAAAACACAGGACTTTTGTTAATTGGATCTAACATGCAAAACATCTCTCCACAGCTCCAAGAAATGGTCTATTATTACACGTGTGTGATCAAACCTTTATTCCTAACAGAAGAAGATTCACAACTACTTTGAGGTTAAAATCCGCAAAATAATCATGTTTAACCGTCAAAGCTTGAGAATTAATTTTCTGTGTTTATGTGGACTTTGGGAAGTGTTTTATTTTGCCACATATAGGATTCATACACACATATAAGGTTGTTCAAACTTTATTTGATAAAAACCCCTTTTGTTGTTATTTCTGCAAAAAGAATAAACACATCCAGAGACCAGAATAAAGTCACGCCCCTAATATTTGCATATCCAGAGCTCATTGGGACATGCAGATTACCTCCAATCGTAAAACCCCTCAAATCCCCACGGATTGGGCGATTCTGGCCCTGCCTCTCAAATTGAAAACCCTGGTGCGCAAGCCAGAGGACGACCAGAGCAGAAACAGAAACATCACACAAGAGGAAGAGGGATTTAACACGATTTCCAAGATTCCCATTTTTGGTAGTTTTCTAGAAGAAACCAAGCCCTCTTTACCTCTAAGTTCTTCCAGTCTTAAGATCCCGTTTTTTTTCACGCGCTTTCTTCCTTTTCAACATTTTTGTCTCCAGTTTATTTCATAGTCTGATTCCAACATTTTTACAATTTTTGATGCTTTTATTTCAAAACGGATTTTTAATGCTAGACCATTCGATAAGTTTCATTGTCCGGCCAGCTTTGTGACTTATACTTTTTGGTCACAAAACGGAGTAGAGAAATCGTTCGACCACCCCAGAAGCTAAGTGCCTGATTGAGCAGAACCCGCAGGTTTCTGGTGAGAAACCTCCTTCGTTCAGATATCATTATTTCTTTTTTGTGGTAAAGTCAATTCAAAGGGTATAAACGACCTAAAGTTGAGAGACTGATTAATTGATTATTACTTTATTGATTAGAAGCAGCGGCTGATCATTAATGAGTAATATTTTTCCTGCATTAGGGTGGTGCCCCGACGGTAATTTTATGAAATTTCAGTTTAATAAAATTAATATATTCAACCAAGTTTGGGATTGAATACTTCATATTTACCCCTTTCATGCTACACTGAATATTCTTTTATCCAAATCGTTGTGAATCAGGAGGAAACAAAAAATGCTGTTTGACAAAGCAGAGATATAGTGTAGGTGCTAGAGTCGACAGGGCCACAAGCTGCCACTCTGCTGCATTCTGATGCATGCACATATAGACAAAAAGATCCATGAATGTCTTTGTTTTCCTGGTCTGAACTGCCATTTGGCTCAAATCTGTACAGCTGGATAGCTTCAATATGGCTCACCATCTTGTTGGACAATGTCAGGTTTGGGTTGCGAGGGGCTGTAAGGTAGCTGGAGAGTGTCAACAAATGCATTAAGGAAAAGGGAGGTGGGCTTACTGCAGTCCAGCAGTTCCGCCCACAACTCAGAGGTGAAACAGCAGCGGACCCCCCCATCTCGTAGAAACTCTGTAGTGAGTGTGTAAGCCAGCTGAAGAAAAGATCTACTGTTGCAGAGGTTTTCGAAGTCCCCTTAAGCCCAAACTGGAAAGACATTCTTCACCACCATGTGTGTTTGTGTGTGGGGGTGTGTGTGTGTGTGTGTGTGTGTGTGTGTGTGTGTGTGTGTGTGGGGGGGGTACCTCCACCTACAGGGTAACCCAGAGGTCGGCAACCTTTAATAGAGCCATTTGGGCTTGTTTTCTACTGATCAAAACCTAGAAGGAGCTGAATAGTCTTACTTTAGCATTTAGGAAATTTGGATTTGCATTCATGACCATCTTTTTTTTTTGTAAATATGAATTATGTCTATTTTTTGGCATGAACAAAAGCCTAAACTATAAAAAGAAACCAGCATTTCTCAACATGGGATTTTTTAAAAACGTTTTTACCTTTAGTAGATGCCAAATTAGTGAAAAAGCTAGCTCATTGCCTAATTACTAGCTGAACTCCAAATTAGCATAAAATTCCTCAGTAAATTAAATCAGCCAAAAATGTTAGCATGTTGCTAAAATAAAAGCTAAACACTAGATTAGCCTAAAAACTCAAATGGATAACAAATTAGCCAAAAATGTTAGCATATTGCTAAAATATTAGCTTAACTCCAAATTAGCATAAAACATTTAATTAGAGGCCAAATTAGCCACAAAAAAGCTATCTTATTGCTCAATAACTAGCTGAACTCCTAAATGGCCTAAAATTTATCAGTAAACTAAATTACTCAAAAAACAGATTTGTTCTAAAATAGAAGCTAAAGTTATCCCCAAAAAACTTCAGTAGATAACAAATGAGCTGAAAACATCTGCATGTTGCTAAATTATCAGCTAAACCCCAAATTAGCATAATATTTATCAGTAAACTAAATTAGCAGAAAATGTTTTTCTGTTGCTAAAATAGAAGCTAAACTTTAAATTAGCCTAAAAACCCCAGTCGATAACAAATTAGCCAAACATGTTAGCATGTTGCTAATCTCCACATTTTTGAAAATTACTATATTATTTTTCTTCACCCAGATTGCCACCAAGGAGGGATAAAAGAGCCACATGTGGCTCTGGAGCCACAGGCTTCAGACCCCCTGCAGTAACCAAACCTTAAATCAACTTTTTTTTCTTTTGACCTCTATAAATGGGGCTTTAAAAGTGCTGTCTGTTAGTCATCTCTAAGTTTTTGACAAATGAAAATAAACATGTTTAATAACAAGAAAATATAATCAAAAACCATCTATGCACTGCTTCCTACAGGTTGAATGGGGGTATTACATTTGAATTTTGTGATTGGCCAAACCAAGTCCTACGTCAGGGGTGTTAAACTCAATCTCACAAGGGGCCAAAATCTAAAACTCACCTTAGGTTGCGGGCTGAACAGGATAAACATTTATTGAACACTATAAAACTACATTTTTAAAACTTTAAAACCATAACTTTTAATGTAATTATGAACTAGATAGATAGCATTACCTGTGATAATGCTAGTGTGAATGCTGGAAGATGAATTTGGCTGCTGAACATGCTTGTGCTGGTACCTGAAGATGCTGAAATTGATAGCCAGCTGAAATATTACTTAAATTCCAAATTAGCCTAAAAAAACCAAAACAAAAGCAAAACAAACAAAAAACTTAGGTTAGTCAAAACAGCTAAAAAATGGCTAAACTTCAAAATATCCTAAAAAACAGAAAAAAGCCTAAATTAACCAAAACAGGTTGCATGTAGCTGAAGTATTAGCTAAACTCCAAAACAGCCTAAAAAACAAAAAAAAAAACAAACAAAAAAAAACAAACAGAAAAACATTAGCTGAGCATGAGTTCACATTTTTTTTCTACAAATTTCCATGCAAGTCAGTCCATTGTAATAAATCTTCACTGGATTCTTTTAAAATTAAACCATCATTCTTCACCCTATAAAAAGACTTGATTTGCTGTTTTGTTCATCAAATGAGCACTAAAAATTGCATGTAATACTACTTTTTTTACATTGGCTGTGTTCACACAATGACCGGTGTAACTAGAGTTTGCGAAAGCTGTATTTCTTTGCTTTAAGAGAAATATCACTTCCAGCCAAAGTAAACAAGAAAGTAAAGTTGAGTAAGATTTTAAATGTAACATCCAACTTCATTTTGTGTTGAAAATGTATATCTCTAGGTGGAATAAAACTCTTCATTTATTCTGTCTTTATCATAGTTGATTTATTCTTCTGCAGACGGATAATTAGACACACATGAGCAGAGCATCAGAGACACACTGTCAGGGTGGGAGTCATCTGTGCGAGTCTGCAAGACAAGGCTAGATTCAAACATTTAGACCTGTCTTCTGTTTATTTGGGTTATGGTTTTGTTCCCAGCTCAGGCGAATTCTCAAACGGCTGCAGCTCCTGAAAAGGTCATTGTATTTTGTCTAACAGCGTGTTTCGCAAAGGCAAGGCACAGTTTAATACAGCTCTACGCAGTTTAGTATGAGGTGACGGAGAATTCCATCACAATGTTTAAGAACTGAGAAAAACACAAACAATGACAACTGAACTTGTTGGAAAAGGGAAATCAATTCAATGTAGCTTGATATTATCTTGTTCTGTAAAAAGCATCAGACAGCCTTTTTCTGTTTTATTGACATAATCTCAGATAAACCATTTTTTCTGTGCAGAAAGGAAACACAGCTCTTCACATCTCCTCCCTGGCTGGTCAGGCTGAGGTTGTTAAGACTCTGGTCAAACGAGGCGCAGACATCAACGCTCAGTCTCAGGTGAGTCTGTCCTCCTCCCACTGGTTCCTGTCAGCAGCACTTATTTCATGAATGAAAAAAAAACATGCATCTGTTTTGGAATTGCTCTGAAGTAAAAATGGTGACAAGTCAGTTAGAAGCAGAAATGAATGATGAAACTGTGACTGTGTTTTGCAGAATGGATTTACTCCCTTGTACATGGCAGCTCAGGAGAACCACCTGGATGTGGTGAGATACCTGCTTGAGAATGGAGGCAACCAGAGCACAGCTACAGAGGTGTGTCCAGAGTGGGAGTGGGAATACCTGAGCAGCTTTTCTTAACAACATTTACTTTCACTTAATATTTGAGTTAGAAGATTGAAGGATTCACGTGAGCAGGATAAAAGCTAATCAAATAACACACAAGACAGAAATAAAAACAGCCAAAAGAAGGTAGAAGGCTGACTCAAAGACAAAGATCAACACAGTTGCACTGTTTAAACTCAACAATGAATCAGTTGGAATTAGGGATGTAACAATTCAGTCAAACAACGATCCAAATCGATTCATAGTTTTAAAGTCATGTTTTTGATTTTTTTCCCCCCTTTTTTCATGTTATCAGCCAAATCTAGACTCTACTAGCCAAATGTTTCTATGGAAAAATGACTTATGTATTTCCAAGCAAAAATTATTATTTAGTTTTACTATGATTACTGTCATGCAAAAACAAAACACTAATAATTATAGAAAATGTACTCTTATGTCGGATTTTGACATTATAGAAATGCAGACTTGCTTTTAAATGCTTTTAAATGCTTTAAAATCTAGATTAAGAGCACTTGAGACTGCTTCTTTAAATTGTACATGTTTTAGCTAATTAATTTATATGAAATTTTAACCTTCATTGTAATTCCGTTTTATTTGCTTAACAAATGTTGTATTTTATTGTTGTATTGATTCCTCCCCAGGGCTCCCTTGAAAAACAGGTTTTAAATCTCAATGGGATCCACCCCTGGTTAAATAAAGGTTAAGAAGAAGACTTAATGTTATTTCAACAAAAGACACTTCTGATGTCTGAATTTATTGATTGTTTTTTTTCTGAAAACATACTTCTCTTTAAAGCTTTGACTTCATCTAGGAATGTCAAAAAGGAATGTCATGCATAGAAAAAACGTGTATATTGTCAAATGTGCCCCATTTTGTCTTATTGTGTGTTCTTACAGATCATTGTGTTGTTGTTCTGTAATTTTAAAGATATTAAAATATAAATAATATTAAAAAAGAAATGGAGCTAAAAGTGAGTGTTTGGGTTGGCTGAGATCAGTCTGAGCAAATGCTAGAAATTACCAGTGCACCTGAATGCAGCAACAGCGTTCATGAAATTGCATAAGTGCAGAAATTCCATGCAGTTCCTGAATGCACCACCTGCTGTGGCGAATGTGAGACTTTTTTTCCTCTTTGCTTCCTTCTGATAGGATGGGTTTACCCCCTTGGCCATTGCCCTCCAGCAAGGCCACAATCAGGTGGTTTCCATCTTACTGGAGAATGATACCAAAGGCAAGGTGCGCCTGCCTGCCTTACACATTGCTGCCCGGAAGGACGACACCAAATCAGCCGCCTTGCTTCTCCAGAATGATCATAATGCTGATGTCCAGTCCAAGGTAAAATTCCTGATGCGCAGGCTTTGGCATATGCTCTGGATCACTCAAAATGCTAGATGTAAGGAAGAAAAAGACTGAAGGATGTTTTGAGGCTCCACTACACATGGATGCCATTATACACATGTGAATACAAGAAAATTGATCAGCATAGTCCTTCTGTTTTCATTCTACTGAATGTGATCTGTATGTGGATGAAAGTCAGCAGTGATGTCCAATGTTGGATCTGCAGGCTCTGAATGAGTTTTTGTTGGTAAACTGCAGGCAAACAGCAGGGGCCCGTTTCAAGAAGCAGGCTTTGTTGGAACTCTGAGTTCGTGAACTCCAAATTCGGCAAAACTCTGAGTTTTCGGTTCCAGAAAGAGGGATAACTCAAACCCGGGAAAGTGGGCGAAACCAAGCCCGTTCCAAGAAGCGGGTTAGGATGAACTCAGAATCAATCACTATGGTAACTGAGTCTGTGAACGAAACCTGGTCGGTAGCAGGTTTTCTTCAGGAAACTTAGAGTTCTCTGCGGTCTCCGCCCCTTTTTAAAGTGAAAGATGCTCAAATATGAGTTCCTCATGAACATTTAGAGAACATTCACGTTAGAGACGTCACGTTTTCACCACGCAGAAACCAAAATGACATGTTCATTCATAGAGGATCATGTAGAGAGGAGGCTGATTAATCCAGAGGAAATGTTATTTACGTCGGTAGAGGATTTGGAGGACACGAGTCGACTGACTGCAGTTTCCCAATTCATTTTTATTTCAGCGATATTATAAATAGTGAGTTTTTCCAGGGACTCGCTATTAAAAAATACAGTTTTCTTTTCCTTATTTTAAACCCTTAATAATAGGAATTAAGGAATGTCAAACACTGGAGAACCATGTAGATTTATCCACCGTCCAGGACTTGCGTCAGACATTAGCTCAATTGATAGCAACGCTGCCTCCCACTGCATAGGTAGCGAGTTCGACTCCCGGCTACGGAAAGTTATTTTTACGTTTAAAAAAAATCGGCGAATATTTTTTAAGTCTTGAGAATTAAAATTAAATAAATACTTTTTTGACATATGCCAGGCAGCTACAGTTTCTTTTTAGCGTGCAGTGATATCTGTGTGTGTAGGTGGGGGGTTACGATCACGGAGATTACTTATTAGATTGGTAACAGATCAAAAACCACTCCTTACTCAACAAGAGACAAAATAACCTTCCTGACATTATTTATTCATTATTAGAAATGATTCAAATAACTGCAGATATTTTCTCTCTGTTCTACCGCTGCAGCTGTGTTGCTTTTCTTGCAGTAAATGTTCTCCTATAGTCACATATGCTTGAAGGAACTTATCAATTTCCCTCGCCGGAAGTACGTAACTCAGCTGTTTGCTCCCGTTGCCATGGTGAATCATGCTGTCTTTGCTCCATTGATCAGGGCTTTTTATGGTCGCGACGCTCACACCTGATTCTGGTTCTGACAACTTCAAGTTGATTGAATCAAACATTTTCAGCTGTTCTGGAACCGAAAACCCTGAGTTTGAGTATTTTGAGTCCAGTGACTCTAAGTTCAGGTTCGAACTCTAAATTTGTTGAACCTGCTTCTTGAAACGGGCCCCAGATTATCGTATTTGCACTGATGATACTAATGTTGCTGCTGAAAACATTTCCACCCTCAGCTGCAGACATGCTGCTGTACAGGCTCTTGAAATGTCTAGCTTCATAATGACATTTTGAACAACATTTCTGTTTTCATAAATGTACTGTATTATCAATTATATTAATGAGTCACCAGGGGCTGCATTAGTGAACCACATTTACTCATCCAACGACTCCTCAAGCATGAACACTCCATCAAAGTAAATTATTTAGTTATTACTTTGACAGGGCTTGCACTCGGCTTACTGCGAGAAGGCCCTGCTTCAAATCCCACCTGGGTCCTTTCTGTGTGGAGTTTGCATGTTCTCCTCATTCATGTGTCCAAAACATGAATGTTGGGTTCATTGATTCCTCTAAATGGATCCTAGGTGTGAATGTGAGTATGTGTGTGTTTTCGTGTGTGGCCTTGCAATGGACTGGAGACCTGTTCAGTTGTACCCCACCATTGCCCAGCGGGAGCTGGGATAGGCTCCAGCAACCCCATAACCCCAAAATGGGTTCAGCGAGTTCTGAAAATGAATGAAAACTTTGATTTGACTGGATTGGGGTGGGGGTGGGGGGGTTGGGGGGGAGAAGAGAAGAGATCAGAAAGACAAGTCAAATATTGTAAATTGTCCTTAAGAGGGGACATTTTGAAACATGTGGTCAAGAGCTCTGGAACCTTAATAATAAGCATATATTTAAGTGTGTAACTTGGTTGATTTTAATTTCAATCTGTTACTGGGATAAATGGGCCAATTAGCATACTGAGATCCTTATTCTTTCATTTATCTTCTTCTGCGTATCATCCAGGTACACAGAGGGATGAACCACAGCAGCATCCTAGATAAACAGTTCTTTCTTCAACAAAACTTCAAAAAAGTCTTTGACAAGATAACAATAATTAGAAACACGTGGCAAATTACAAAGTATTCTTTAAGAGATTGGACCATAAGCTAAAGGGGCATTAAAGCCAAAACCTTTGAATTATTCAAAACCTTTTAGATCCAAGTTGAGCAGCAACAGTCATTTTGGTTTTGCACAATCAATCCCTCTGTAAATATT